>NC_087301.1:8823620-8918620 GCF_015220805.1 Pogoniulus pusillus
GCACAGGGAGGGAGGATGAGGAGGCAGTGGCAGAGGTTGCCCAGGGAGGCTGTGGAGCACAGGGAGGGAGGGTGAGGAGGCACTGGCAGAGGTTGCCCAGAGAGGTTGTGGAGCACAGGGAGGGAGGGTGAGGAGGCACTGGCAGAGGTTGCCCAGAGAGGTTGTGGAGCACAGGGAGGGAGGGTGAGGAGGCACTGGCAGAGGTTGCCCAGAGAGGTTGTGGAGCACAGGGAGGGAGGGTGAGGAGGCACTGGCAGAGGTTGCCCAGAGAGGTTGTGGAGCACAGGGAGGGAGGGTGAGGAGACACTGGCAGAGGTTGCCCAGAGAGGTTGTGGAGCACAGGGAGGGAGGGTGAGGAGGCAGTGGCAGAGGTTGCCCAGGGAGGCTGTGAAGCACATGGAGGATGAGGAGGCACTGGCAGAGGTTGCCCAGAGAGGTTGTGGAGCACATGGAGGATGAGGAGGCAGTGGCAGAGGTTGCCCAGGGAGGCTGTGGAGCACATGGAGGGAGGATGAGGAGGCAGTGACAGAGGTTGCCCAGGGAGGCTGTGGAGCACAGGGAGGGAGGGTGAGGAGGCACTGGCAGAGGTTGCTCAGGGAGCCTGTGGAGCACAGAATCAGTGTGAGTGAAGATCAAATCCCTCCTCCTCCAGCCTGTGTTGTCAGTGAGGATTGTTCCAGCCCAGGTGCAGAGCTCTGCCCTTTCTCTCCTTGAGCCTCACAAGGTTCAACAAGAAGCTCATGCCCAGAACATGAGGCTGGGGGGGGGTTGGGTGGTGAGAACTATTTACAGGTAGGAAATTCCTCCAGGAACAGAGGAGGAAAAGGCAAAGTGATCCTTATGCTCAGCCAAAGTTTTTAAGCTCCCATTTTAAGAGCCCAGCTGCTTCTGCTTCTCTTCTAAGAGCTTAATTGCTATATAATGGCCCAGTTAATTAAGTACAAATCAATAGTATAAACCAGCTAATTGATATTTAATATGGAGGGGGGGAGAGGGAAAAAAACCACTACCACTTGGCTCTGATAGGATTATCTCAAGGTTCAACAAGCAGAGGGATTGCAGTTCCTGCCCCAGCAACCCTGCCAGGCTTGAGGGTTCTTTAATAGACTCCTAATTAGCAGGAGGTGAAAAGTGATGAAGCAGCTTATTGTTATTGAGCTGCTCAACCCTTCCCAGCCTTCCTGGTGGGATGCTGGGCCTCAGCAGCACAGGGTGGGATGCTCTTGTGGCCAGAAAGGCCACTGGGGTCCTGGGGTGTGGTGTGAGGAAAAGTGTGGCCAGCAGAACTAGGGAGGTTCTCCTGCTCCTCTGCTCTGCCCTGCTGACACCACACCTACAGTCACAGAACCAGGCAGGGCTGGAAGGGAGCACAAGGAGCAGGCAGTGCCAACCCCCCTGCCATGCCCAGGGACACCCTACCCTAGAGCAGGCTGCACACAGCCTCAGCCAGCCTGGCCTCAAACACCTCCAGCCATGGGGCCTCAACCCCCTCCCTGGGCAACCCATTCCAGCCTCTCACTGCTCTCCTGCTCAACAACTTCCTCCTCACCTCCAGCCTCACTCTCACCACTTCCAGCTTTGCTCCATTCCCCCCACTCCTGACACTCCCTCACAGCCTCAAAAGTCCCTCCCCAGCTTTTTTGGAGCCCCCTTTAGATCCTGGCAGGCCGCAAGAAGGTCCCCTGGGAGCCTCCTCTGCTCCAGCCTGCACAGCCCCAACTCTTTCAGGTTGTGCTCACAGCAGAGCTGCTGCAGCCTCTGAGCATCCTCCTGGCCCTGCTCTGGACACTCTCCAGCATCTCCACAGCCCTCTTGTCCCAGGGGCTCCAGAGCTGGATGCAGGACTCCAGGTGGGCTCTCAGCAGAGCAGAGCAGAGGGGGAGAATCCCCTCCCTGGCCCTGCTGGCCACACTGCTGCTGCTGCAGCCCAGGCTCTGGCTGCTCTCTGGGCTGCAAGTGCACACTGCTGGCTCCTGTGATCACAGATCACATTGGGTGCTTCTGTGCTCCACAACCTCCCTGGAGGTGTTCAAGACCAGGCTGGAGCCCAGAAGATTCCACCTCAGCATGAGGAGAAGCTTCTTGGCAGTGAGGGTGCTGGAGGCTGGAGCAGGCTGCCCAGAGAGGTTGTGCAGTCTCCTCTGGAGCCTTTCCATCCCCCCCTGGATGTATTCTGTGTGCCCTGCCCTGGCTGCTCCTGCTCTGGCAGGGGGGGTTGGGCTGAGTGATCTCTGGGGGGGTCCTTTCCTCCAACTAGGGTTAGAGCTCTAACCCCACTGCGAGGTCAGAGAAGGGTTTAGCTCCGTGGGTTGGGACCACTCCAGTGCCCACTTCCTCTGCAGCCTCCCCAGAGCCAGAGCACTTCACATGCTGAGTGTCTGCTGAGCTCTCGGAGCCTTAGGTAGGACTGTGCCGAGACTTCCCCCGGCGCCAGAGTCATCTGCAAGTGTTTTACCTCTTAAAGACCCTCTCAAGTATTCAAAGGAGCCTTCAGCTAGAAAGCTTTGGGGGTTTTTGGCATGTTCTCCCCGGTGGAGGCTGTGAATTATTGTCATGAGCAGCTCTGGAGGAGCTCTTTCATCGTGGGATAGCAAAGCCTGTTCAGAAGCGTTAATTAGAGCAGCCCTGGGGGGAGGCAAATGGAGGAGACATCCCCAGCAGGGTGTGCTGGAGCAGGCTGCAGAGGCAGCCCAGAGCCCAGCCTGGCACAGGGAAGGTTGGGCTGGCAAACATCCAGTCCAGCCCTGAGCCCAGCAGTGCCAGGGCAGCACCAAACCAGGGCCCTCAGCACCACAGCTCCAGGGCTGCCAAACCCCTGCAGGGATGGGGACTACAGCACTGCCCTGGGCAGCTCAGGACAGCTCAGGACAGCTCTTGGCCACCCTCGAGGGGAAGAAATTTTTCTTCATGGCCAACCTGAACCTGCCCTGGGGCAACTTGGGGACAATTCCTCTTCTCCTGTCCCTTGCTCCCTGGCAGCAGAGCCCAACCCCAGCTGGCTGCAGGCTCCTGGCAGGGAGCTGCAGAGAGCAATGAGGTCTCCTCTCAGCCTCCTCTGCTCCACGCTCAGCACCCCCAGCTCCCTCAGCTGCCCCTTCCCAGCCCTCTTCTCCAGACCCTTCCCCACCTTTGCTGCCCTTCTCCAGGGGTCCTTCTGGCCAGGCCTTTCTCTTCCCTCCTGAGGGCCATTCCCCACTTCACCTTGCTGCCTGCTGAAGGAGAGAGGGATCCAAGAGTCCATCTCTGCCAACAAGCTGACCTTGGAAGATCACAGGGTGCATCAGGCTGGAAAGGATCCTCAAAGGTCATCTTGCCCAAGCCCCCTGCAGCCAGCAGGGACATCTCCAGCTGGCTGCTCAGTGCTCCATCAAGTCTGCCCTTGAATGTCTTCAGCATCTCTCTGGGCAACCTGTTGCAGTATTTCACCACCCCAAGCTGCAGCTGGTCCCTGCTGCTTGGTGCCAGGGATTTAGGAGGGCTTCATGGTTTGATTAAATCACAGCTCAGGAGCCTGACTTGTGTCTGAGCACTGACTGGCTCTAGGCAGAGGTGGAGCAGCACAGCAGCAGCTGGTTTGGGACCCCCAGCAAAGCTCAGCTCTATCAGGCTGCTGCAGAGAGCTTCCTGCCCCCGTGGCCAGCAGCACTTGGTGCCCCCAGGCTCACCTCCTAGCATGGCTCTCTGCCAGAACCACAGAACGGAGCAGGTGGAGAAGAGCTCTGAGCTCCTCCAGCCCAACCTATCCTTAACACCCTCTGAGCAGCTGACCCTGGCACCCAGCTCCTCCTGCAGCCTCCTCTTCAACACCTCCAGGGATGGGCATCAACCACCTGCCCAGGCAGCCCATTCCAGTGCCAATCTCTCTTGCTGTGAAGAACTTCCTAACAACATCCAGCCTCAACCTGCCCTGGCACAGCTTGAGGCTGTGTCCCCTTCTTCTGGCCCTGCCTGCCTGGCAGCAGAGCCCAACCCCACCTGGCTACAGCCTCCCTGCAGGCAGCTGCAGGCAGCAATCAGCTCTGCCCTGAGCCTCCTCTGCTGCAGGCTGCACCCCCCCAGCTCCCTCAGCCTCTCCTCCCAGGGCTGTGCTCCAGGCCCCTCCCCAGCCTTGCTGCCCTTCTCCAAACACCTCCCAGCACCTCAACATCTCTCTGGAATTCTCTTCTCTTGCAGAACTGGGGCTGCCAGGAAGAGGATGCTGCCTGGTGCTGGGGTTCATGTACAAGGAGAAGTACCGCAGGCTGACCGAAGGTGAGCTGCTCCCTCACCTGCCCTGCCTCCCTCCACCTAGCAAGGACTGTGGCTGGCAGGGGCCCTGCACCCTGGAGCAGAGCCTTCTGCCCTTTGCTGTGCTGCTGGGCACAGATGGAGGCAGCTGCAAGAGCAGGGAATGAGCTGATGAGCTCCTTCTGCCCCAGTCTGCTCTCAGTGCCACAGCAGTGCTCTGTGACAGGGAAGCTCTGCCAGCACTTCCCTCATCCAGGCTCTCCCTTCCAGCTGGGTGCCTGTGCCTCAGCTGCTGCCTTCAGAGCCTCCCATTTCCAGTGCCTCTGCAGCTCTAGGATCACAGAGCAGAGGATGTCAGGGGTTGGAAAGGACCTCTGGAGCTCATAGAGTCCAACTCACTGCCAGAGCAGGAGCAGAGAAGCCAGCACAGGGCACACAGAACACATCCAGGCAGGGCTGGAAAGGCTCCAGAGGAGACTCCACAGCCTCTCTGGGCAGCCTCTGCCAGGCTCTTGGACCTCTCCCCTCAAGAAGTTCTTCCTCATGCTGAGGTGGAGCTTCCTGTGCTGCAGCTTCCATCCCTTGCCCCTGTCCTATGCCAGGCAGAAGTGAGCAGAGTTTGTTCTCTCCCTCTTGACCCTCAGCCCTCAGACATTTACAAACAGAGCAGATCCTCTCTCAGTCTTCTCCTCAGCAGCCCAGGCAGCCCCAGGCCCCTCAGCCTCCCCTCAGCAGGCACCACTCAGGGGTGTCCCCACTAGCACAGAGCAGGAGATCCTCTCTTGCCCTGCTGGCCACAACCACCCCCCACAGAGCTAGAGGCTGGGGGCAGAGTGGCTGAGAGCAGCCAGGCAGAGAGGCAGCTGGGGGTGCTGGTTGGCAGCTGACCAGGAGCCAGCAGTGTGCCCAGCGACCCCCAGCCCTCAGCTAGGTACAGACATTGCTCAGATCCCCTCTCAGTCCTCTCCTCAGCAGCCCAAGCAGCCCCAGACCCTCAGCCCCTCCTGGCAGGGCACTGCTGCAGCCCCTCAGCAGCTTTGTAGCCTCACTGCAGCCCCCTCCTTGCCCAGCCTCTATGGCAGAGCTCTGCCTAAGCTCTCTGCTTGAAATTCAGGTCAGCCCCCCCCCCAAGCACCTCAAGAGCATTGATTAATCCATGGAAGGATCATAAATAATTATGAAGCCCTAATAACCAAACACAAACTCTTCATGCCCAGGCAGCTCTGGTAGCTTCGCTGCTTGGCTTCACCTCTCTGCAGCAGCAGCAGCAGCAGCAGCAGCAGCAGCAGTGCAGCAGCAACAGCAGCAGCAGTAACAGTAGCAGCTGTAGAAACAGCAGCAGCAGCAACAGCAGCAGTAACAGCAGCAGCAGTAACAGCAGCAGCAGTAACAGCAGCAGTAACAGCAGTAACAACAGCAGTAACAGCAGCAGTAACAGCAGCAGTAACAGCAGCAGTAACAGCAGTAACAGCAGCAGTAACAGCAGCAACAGCAGCAGTAACAGCAGCAGTAACAGCAGCAGCAGCAGCAGTAACAGCAACAGCAGCAGTAACAGCAGTAACAGCAGCAGCAGTAACAACAGCAGCAGTAACAGCAGCAGTAACAGCAGCAGCAGCAGTAACAGCAGCAGCAGTAACAGCAGCAGTAACACCAGCAGCAGCAGCAGTAGCAGCAGTAGCAGCAGCAGTAACAGCAGCAGTAACAGCAGCAGCAGCAGCAGTAACAACAGCAGCAGTAACACCAGCAGCAGCAGCAGTAACAGCAGCAGCAGTAACAGCAGCAGTAACAACAGCAGCAGCAGCAGTAACAGCAGCAGCAGTAACAGCAGCAGTAACAGCAGCAGCAGCAGCAGTAACAGCAGCAGTAACAGCAGCAGCAGCAGTAACAACAGCAGCAGTAACAGCAGCAGTAACAACAGCAGCAGTAACAGCAGCAGTAACAGCAGCAGCAGTAACAGCAGCAGTAACAGCAGCAGCAGCAGTAACAGCAGCAGCAGTAACAGCAGCAGTAACAGCAGCAGCAGCAGCAGTAACAACAGCAGCAGTAACAGCAGCAGTAACACCAGCAGCAGTAGCAGTAGCAGCAGCAGCAGCAGCTCTGATTGATGCTGGAGGAGAGAAGGACTGGAAGGTGCCTGCGAGGTCTTGAGGGTGCACCAGGGAGAGTTTGGCTGCTGGGAGGTTGCTCAGGGGTCCCAGCAGGGCTCTGAGCCTTCCCTTAGCAGTGCTTCGGTAGGCCCTGCCTGGGTGAAGGCTGTGATGGCTTCAGCTGCCCCTCGGGTGGGGGATGTGCAGCAGTGGGTCCTGGGAGGGTCTCCTCTTGCAGGGGAGGAGTGGAAGGGATGCCTCAGGCTCGGGTGGGTGCAGCCCTGGCGGGGGCGAGGCTGTGCCTCAGAGATCAGTTGGAAGATCAAAGGTTCCTTCCCTCTCCCAGGGGCCCTGCTCCTCCGCTGGCTAATTAGCACTCACTCATTAACCACTGATTAAAGGCTCTGCAGAACGGGGAGGGGCAGCCCCTGGGCAGAGAGGGTGGCAGAGGCTTGGCCAAGGGCTGTGAGAAGGTCTCCCTCTCTTGCTACCTTCCTGTCCTTCAAGAGTCATGAGGAAGACGATGCTGAGAGGGGCAGGAGCCCCCTGGAGTGGCCACAGGGTGCCCAGCAGCTGGCAGATGGGGCAGGAGCACCCTGGGGGTGGCCACAGGGTGCCCAGCAGCTGGCAGATGGGGCAGGAGCACCCTGAGGGTGGCCACAGGGTACCCAGCAGCTGGCAGATGGGGCAGGGGCACCCTGGGGGTGGCCACAGGGTGCCCAGCAGCTGGCAGATGGGGCAGGGGCACCCTGGGGGTACTCATGGAGGGTGTGAGAAGTTTCAGGACCCCATGGAGGAGCCCCCTGGGGATGCTCATGGAGGGTTGCAGAGGCAGCAGAAGGTCAAGACCATGCTGGAGGTGCTCATAGGGTGCCCAGCAGCTGGCAGATGATGCAGGAGCCCCCTGGGGATGCTCAGAGAGCGTCCCAGAGTTACCAGGTGGAGCAGGAGCACCCTGGAGATGTTCATGGAGGGTGTGAGAACTTGCAGGATCCTGTGCAGGAGCACCCTGGGGATGCTCAGAGGGTGCCCAGAGCCAGCTGAAGGGCAGAAGCACTCTGGGGGTGCTCAGAGGGTGCCCAGAGCCAGCTGAAGGGCAGAAGCACTCTGGGGGTGCTCAGAGGGTGCCCAGAGCCAGCTGAAGGGCAGAAGCACTCTGGGGATGCTCAGAGGGTGCCCAGAGCCAGCTGAAGGGCAGAAGCACTCTGGGGGTGCTCAGAGGGTGCCCAGAGCCAGCTGAAGGGCAGAAGCACTCTGGGGATGCTCAAAGGGTGACCAGAGCCAGCTGAAGGGCAGAAGCACTCTGGGGATGCTCAGAGGGTGTCCAGAGCCAGCTGAAGGGCAGAAGCACTCTGGGGGTGCTCAGAGGGTGTCCAGAGCCAGCTGAAGGGCAGAAGCACTCTGGGGATGCTCAGAGGGTGCCCAGAGCCAGCTGAAGGGCAGAAGCACTCTGGGGGTGCTCAGAGGGTGTCCAGAGCCAGCTGAAGGGCAGAAGCACTCTGGGGATGCTCAGAGGGTGCCCAGAGCCAGCTGAAGGACAGAAGCACTCTGGGGATGCTCAGAGGGTGACCAGAGCCAGCTGAAGGGCAGAAGCACTCTGGGGATGCTCAGAGGGTGCCCAGAGCCAGCTGAAGGGCAGAAGCACTCTGGGGGTGCTCAGAGGGTGTCCAGAGCCAGCTGAAGGGCAGAAGCACTCTGGGGGTGCTCAGAGGGTGTCCAGAGCCAGCTGAAGGGCAGAAGCACTCTGGGGATGCTCAAAGGGTGCCCAGAGCCAGCTGAAGGGCAGAAGCACTCTGGGGGTGCTCAGAGGGTGTCCAGAGCCAGCTGAAGGGCAGAAGCACTCTGGGGGTGCTCAGAGGGTGCCCAGAGCCAGCTGAAGGGCAGAAGCACTCTGGGGGTGCTCAGAGGGTGCCCAGAGCCAGCTGAAGGGCAGAAGCACTCTGGGGGTGCTCAGAGGGTGCCCAGAGCCAGCTGAAGGACAGAAGCACTCTGGGGATGCTCAGAGGGTGCCCAGAGCCAGCTGAAGGGCAGAAGCACTCTGGGGGTGCTCAGAGGGTGTCCAGAGCCAGCTGAAGGGCAGAAGCACTCTGGGGGTGCTCACAGCTGTCCCAAAGCCAACAGAAGTTGAGGACCACCCTGGAGATGCCCATGAGGTGTGCCAGAGTTGGCAGACCTGGCAGGAGCCCCCTGAGGATGCCCATGAGGCATGTGAGGGGTTGCAGGACCCCGTGCAGGAGCCCCCTGGGCATGCTGAGAGGTGTCCCCGAGGCAGCAGGCCCAGGGGCACAGCTCAGCACCTCTGCCCCTTTGGGCTCCTGAAGCTGCTGTGCCCCGCAGTGGGCTCAGAGCCTGCCCAAGTGCCTCCCACCCCTCCCCCCTCCCTCCCCCCTCTTCCCCAGGCTGACCCTGGCTTTGTGCTGGAGAACAAAGCAACATGAAAGGCCCAACCGAAAGCTTTTGTGTGGGCAGGGGAACAAAAGGCTCCTGCAGGCTGCTGTGCAGCCAGGCAGCTCCTGGCCCCCGCAGGCTGCAGGACCATTACCTTCGGAAGGTGCAATCCTGCCCCCCCGAATCCATGAACCAACCCAAAACCCCAAAGCTGGGGGATTTCCATGGCTACCAACCCCCCCCCCCAGAGCCTGTGCTGCCATCAGCTAACCAGCACAGCCCCCCCCGGGCTTTGTGGTGCCTTTCAGTGCCAGCTGATGGGCAGGCAGCCAAGGTGGGGTTCAGAGCTCAGGCTGGCAACCAGGAGTTTTCCTGCCTCTAGTGCCTGGAACAGAGGTTCTGGGGGGCAGCTGCCTCCTGAGCACAAGGAGAGAGGCAGCTGGCTTCGATTGTGGCCCCCAGGGGAGAGCTGCTCCTCTCCAGCCTGCGGGAGGCAGCTGATGAGCAGCCTGGGCTAAAGGGGGGGCACAAAGGAGAGCAGAGGCAGGCAGCAGGGCCAGGAGGAGCTGTGGGGTCTGCATCCCAGTGGGAATGGGTAATGAGAGGGACCAGGAGGAGCTGAGCAGCTGCTCAGTACCAAAGTGAGCTGCCAGGTGGAGGAGCACCAGAGGGCTTCAAAGCCTCAGCTGCATAGAGAGGCAGAGGCAGAGAGTCACAGGAACACAGAACCACAGAACCACAGAACCAGGCAGGGTGGCAGAGAGCTCCAAGCTCCTGCAGCCCAACCTAGCCCCCAGCCCTGCCCAACCAACCAGACCATGGCACTCAGTGCCCCAGCCAGGCTTGGCTGCAACACCTCCAGCCACGGCCACTCCACCACCTCCCTGGGCAGCCCATTCCAGTGCCAATCACTCTCTCTGCCAGCAACTTCCTCCTCACAGCCAGCCTCGACCTGCCCTGGCACAGCTTGAGCCTCTGTCCCCTTCTTCTGGCCCTGGCTGCCTGGCAGCAGAGCCCAACCCCACCTGGCTACAGCCTCCCTGCAGGCAGCTGCAGGCAGCAATCAGCTCTGCCCTGAGCCTCCTCTGCTGCAGGCTGCACCCCCCCAGCTCCCTCAGCCTCTCCTCACAGGGCTCTGCTCCAGGCCCCTCCCCAGCCTTGCTGCCCTTCTCTCAACACCTTCCAGCACCTCAGCAGCTCTCTGCAATGGAGGAGCCCAGAACTGGACACAGCACTGCAGGGGTGGCCTGAGCAGTGCTGAGCACAGGATTTGGCACAAGAACCTCCCTTGTCCTGCTGCCCACACTGCTCCTGAGCCAGCCCAGGATGCCATTGGCTCTGCTGCCCACCTGGGCACTGCTGCCTCCTCTGCAGCTGCAATCTGCCAGCACCCTCAGGGCCCTCTCAGTTGGTTGGGCACTGAGCTGGGGCAGAGAGCACAGGGGAAAGGGCCCTGGGGATGCTGGTGGGCAGAAGGATGCCCCTGAGCCAGCAATGTGCCCTGGTGGGCAGGAAGGCCAAGGGCAGCCTGGGCTGGCTCAGAAGGGCTGTGGTGAGTAGGGCAGAGAGGTTCTCCTGCCCTCTGCTCTGCCTGCTGAGGCCACAGCTGCAAGCCTGTGCCCAGCTCTGGGCCCCTCAGCTGCAGAAGCAGCTCAGGGAAGTGCTGCAGAGAGCCCAGCCCAGAGCCCCCAGGCTGCTGCAGGCAGTGAGCACCTCCTGTGGTGCCAGGCTGAGGGAGCTGAGGCTGGCAGCTGGCAGCAGAGCAGCCTGAGGGCTGCCCTCAGTGCTGTGCCAGAGATGTGCAGGGCAGTGTGGGCAGGATGCAGCCAGGCTCTGCCCAGGGGTGGCCAAGGGCAGCACAAGGGGCACTGGGGGCAAGCTGGGCCAGAGGAGGTGCCTGGGGAAGAGGAGGGCAAAGTTTGTCCCTATGAGGGTGCTGGAGCCTGGAGCAGGCTGCCCAGAGAGGCTGTGGAGTCTCCTGCTCTGGAGCCTTCCCAGCCCCCCCCAGATGTGTTCTGGGTGCCCTGCCCTGGGTGCCCTGCCCTGGGTGCCCTGCCCTGGGTGGTCTCTGCAGGTCCCTTCCCACCTCTCTCCTTCTGTGCTTTCAGTTTCTTTTCCTCCCAGTCCTGGCCCTGCTCTCCTGCCTCTTGTTTTTAAATGAAACACAGAGCAGAAGTGGCTGAGAGGAGGCAGAGGAGGTTTGAACAACCTCTCCTATGGGCCTGGAGCTGAGCAGGGCCTGAGGAGCTCCAAGCCAAGGCTGTTACAGTGGCAGTGAAAGGCAAAGTCTGTTTGCAGAGCAGCCACAGGCTGCGTGGCTGGGCAGAGCCTGCTCCCATCCACTGCTGCTTAGGAGCCTCCCTAGGGGAGCTGCTGCAGGGACTCTGGTGCCAGCTGTCTGCTGGGGGAGAAGGTTTTGGGTAGCAGGGGGCTGAGGGAGCTGTGGCAGCGATGCTGAGATGGAGGAAAGGCAGCAGCAAGGATGCTGGGGGGGGCAGAGCAGCCTGGGGTCAGCCAGCAGCAGCTCTGGGATCAGCCTTCAGATAGGCATGGCTGGAGGAGCCCTTTGAGATCAGCGAATCCAACCCTGACCCAGCACTGCCAGGGCACTGCCAGGGCACTGCCAGGGCACTGCCAGGCCTCAGCACCACATCCCCAGGGCTTTGAAAGCCCTCCAGGGATGGGGACTCCACCACTGCCCTGAGCAGCCTGGGTCAGGTCAAGGCAAGCCTCAAGGGGAAGAAATTGTTCCTCATGGCCAACCTGAGCCTCCCCTGGGGCAATCTGAGCCTGTTTGCCACTTGTCATAAAATCATGGAATGGGTCAGGTCAGAAGGAATTCATTGAGCAACTTCCCCAAAGCTCAGCCACTGAGCCCCCTGCAGCCCCCAGGGACACCCCCAGCCAGAGCAGGCTGCTCACAGCCCCACACACCCTGCCCTGCAGTGCTGCCAGCCAGGGGCAGCTCCCAGCTCTCTGGGCAGCCTGGCACAGGCTCTCCACACCCTCAGTGCCAAACACTTCTCCCTTCTCTCCACTCTCAGGCTCCCTCTTGCACTTCCAGCCCATCCCCCCTTGGCCTGGCCCAACAGCTCCTGCTCCACACTCTGTGCCCAGCTTGCTTCAAGCCCTGCAAGGCCACCAGAAGGGCTCCCTGGAGCCTTCCCTGCTGCAGGCTGCCCAAGGCCACCTCTGCCAGCCTGGGCTGCCAGCAGAGCCCTGCCAGCCCTGCTGTGGCCTCCTCTGGCCCTGCTGCAGTAGGTCCCTGTCTGTGCTGTGCTGAGGGCTCCAGAGCTGCCCCAGCACTCAGGGGGGGTCTCAGCAGAGCCCAGAGGCAGATCTGACCCAGACTGAGGACAGGCTGCAGAGGGATTTAACCTTAACCCTGGGCTTCAGCTTTAATCCATGTCCTAACTGTCCAGGGCTGGGATATCCTGGGGGCTGGAGGCTGGACTGGCAGATCTGTGCCAGCTCAGTGCCACCCTTCAGCAGAGCACAGAAGGATCCTCTGCCTTCTCCTCCTGGCCTCTCAGCATCCTGCCTGTGACACTGCTCCCAGGCTCCTCTGGCTGTCAGCTCCCATCTCACTGCCTGCAGAGAGAGCAGCTGGGACACTGCCCTGGGGCAGCTGTGGCTCGCTGGGGGTCGAGCTGGCTGTGTCTGCTCCAAGCAGCTCTGCCTGAACACCCTTCCTGCTGCCTGCCACCCTGCACAGCAGCTGCAGCCACTTCTTCCTGCCACTTAGAGCCTGGCACTGAGGGGTGGTGATGTGCCCATGCCACCCAGGAGCAGTCCAGCAAGGCTCTGCCTGCCTCAGAGCTGCTTGGGCTTGGGGGGAGGCTTAGCCTGGGGCTTACAAGAGGCTTTGACACCTGCAGCAGCACAGGGGCAGGGCGAATGGTCCTCAGCCTCAGGGAGGAACCAGAGCCAGCCCCTCCTGTCCCTCTGCTAAGTGACCTCTTTCTCCTCCTTGAGGCCCCATCCCTGGAGGCACTCAAGGTGGAACTCGAGGGGGCCCTGAGCAGCCTGATCTAGTTAAGGATGCCCCTGCCCAGGGGCCAAGGAGGGTCTGACCCTGCCCAGGGGCCAAGTTGACCTCCAAGGGTCCCTTCCAATGCATTCTCTGCTTGCTCCCCTAGATGCCAGCAGCTCCTCTGCTGCTGGTGGAGCTCTCAGCTCTCTGATGAGGCAGTGAAAGGACCTGTCCAGGGCTGTGCTTAGTCACTGAGGTGCTGAAGTGTGCCCAGAGAAGGGCAGCAAAGGTGGGGAAGGGTCTGGAGAAGAGGGCTGGGGAGGGGCAGCTGAGGGAGCTGGGGGTGCTGAGCGTGGAGCAGAGGAGGCTGAGAGGAGACCTCATTGCTCTGCAGCTCCCTGCCAGGAGCCTGGAGCCAGCTGGGGCTGGGCTCTGCTGCCAGGTGACTGATAAGAGGTCAAGAGGAAATTGTGCCAGGGAGGTTCAGGTTGGCCATGAGGAACAGTTCCTTTGCTGCAGGAGTGGCCAGGGCTTGGCACAGGCTGCCCAGGGAGGAGGTGCACTGCCCATCCCTGGGGGTGTCCCAGCACCCTGTGGCCTTGGCACTGGTTTGGTGCCCATGCTGGGGCTGGGGTGCTGCTGGGCTCAGTGATCTTGGAAGGCTTTTCCCACCCCAAACAACTCCACTCCTCTGTGGTTCCTTTGCCAGCAGCTGCAGAGCCATGGCACCTGGGCACATGCTCCAGTGGCATGAAGGTGCTGGGGGGAGATTGGACTTGGTGCTCTTGGAGCTCTTTGCCAACCTTGGGCACCTTCTTGAGCACCCCAGCACCTCCTGCCAGTCCTCTGTGTCCACCTTCACCCATCCCTGGGATGGGATTTCTGCCCAGCTCTGCTGCAGGCTACAGCAGGCCTGGCAGCAGCTGTGCCAGGAGGAGCTGCAGCAGGGGCTCTCTGCTCAGCTCATCCCCAGAGCTGCCTGCAGGCTGCAGCCAGGCCCCTGCTGGGCTAACTCTGCTGGCAGCAGCAGGGAAGGTGCTTCTGGGGCCCAGGGAAGCTCTCCTCACCCTGAGCATGGTCACTCCTGCACAGGTGGGCACAGTCCAGTGCCAGGAGTTTAACAAGTCCAACTGCCAGGTTCTGCACTCTGCCCACAAGTGCCTGTGGGGTTGTTCAAGGGGCAGGGTCCTGCACTAAGGCAGCCAGAGCAGGGCTCTGGAGTGGCCACAACAACCCCAAGCAGAGCTCCAGGCTGGGGCCAGAGTGGCTGAGAGCAGCCAGGCAGAGAGGGCCCTGGGGGTGCTGGCAGAGAGCAGCTGCAGAGGAGGCAGCAGTGCCCAGGTGGGCAGCAGAGCCAATGGCATCCTGGGCTGGCTCAGGAGCAGTGTGGGCAGCAGGACAAGGGAGGTTCTTGTGCCCCTGTGCTCAGCACTGCTCAGGCCACCCCTGCAGTGCTGTGTCCAGTTCTGGGCTCCTCCATTGCAGAGAGCTGCTGAGGTGCTGGAAGGTGTTGAGAGAAGGGCAGCAAGGCTGGGGAGGGGCCTGGAGCACAGCCCTGTGAGGAGAGGCTGAGGGAGCTGGGGGGGTGCAGCCTGCAGCAGAGGAGGCTCAGGGCAGAGCTGATTGCTGCCTGCAGCTGCCTGCAGGGAGGCTGTAGCCAGGTGGGGTTGGGCTCTGCTGCCAGGCAGCCAGCAGCAGAAGAAGGGGCCAGAGGCTCAAGCTGTGTCAGGGCAGGTCTAGGCTGGATGTTGTTAGGAAGTTGCTGTCAGAGAGAGTGATTGGCACTGGAATGGGCTGCCCAGGGAGGTGGTGGAGTGGCTGTGGCTGGAGGTGTTGCAGCCAAGCCTGGCTGGGGCACTGAGTGCCATGGTCTGGTTGGTTGGGCAGGGCTGGGGGCTAGGTTGGGCTGCAGGAGCTTGGAGCTCTCTGCCTACCTGCCTGGTTCTGTGGTTCTGCCTCCCTGCCAAGACACAGTCACAGCTCATTAGGAGAAGCATCTCTGGTAGCAGCTTTTGCTCTCTATCTGACAAGAGCCTCTGAGAAGGCAGAAGCAGGAGGATGCAGCAAGCTCTGCAGAAGCTGTTTGAAGCTGCACTGCTGTCAGCAGAGCTCTCCTTGATGTCTGGGGGGGCTTTGGGTGCCTGTTAGCTAAACAAGGCTGGGATGGAAGCAAAACCTGAGCAGCAGCCTGCAGACAAGCTGCCAATTTGTCTGGTGCCAAGGGGAGGCTGTGCCTGGGGGAGGATCACCTGCAAGGGGAGTAAGATGCAGGACCTGGGTGCTGAGTCCTGTCCCCACTGCTGCCTCTCAGAATGTTAGGGGCTGGAAGGGACCTCCAAAGGTCACTGAGCCCAACTCCCCTGCCAAGGCAGGGTCACCCAGGGCTTGCAAGCCCAGAATGGCTCTGGTTGGGAAAGACCTCCAAGGTACCAAGTCCAACCTCCAGCCTGAGCCCTCCAGGTCCCTCCTGCTGAGGGGAGGATCCAGGTCCCCTGCTGCTTTCTGCTCCTTTGGAGTGGAGCCCAGGAGGGCACAGTGCCAGGGGGGTTGGAAGCTCTCCACACAAGGACACTCCACAGCCTCTCTGGGCAGCCTGCTCCAGGCTCCAGCACCCTCACAACAAACAACTTTCTCCTCCTCTCCACAGGCAGCCTCCTGCCTGCCACTCTCTGCCCCTTGCCCCTTGGCCTGCCACTGCCCACCACTGCCAACAGCCTGGCCCCAGGCTCCTGCCCCCCACAGCTCCTTCAGCTCTTGCTGCTGAGCACTCAGCAGATGCCCTCTGGGGCTGCTCTCCTGCAGCCTCTCAGCCCCAGGGCTCTCAGCCTTTGCTCCTCACACAGCTGCTCCAGGCCCCTCAGCAGCTTCCCAGCCCCCACTGCCCTCTCTGCAGTCCTTCCCTGGCTCTCTCAGAGTGCCCAGCCCAGAACAGCTGGCACAGGGCAGTGCCCTTCATCCCCCAGCCCTCAGCCACCCCCCTCCACGCAGCAGCAGCAGTTGGGGGGTTGCCTCTCTGTGTTTTTTTGGCCCCCACCCTTTGTTCCAGAGGCTCCTTGGCTCTGACAAGGTAGGTCTGGAGCTGGGTTCCTTTCCCCCCCCTAAGGAAGATGAAGGTTTTGTGCAGACAGGGGCAGGAGGAGGGAAGGGGAATGCTGGGTGAGTGCTGACCCTCGTCAGCGAGAGCAGGGCTGCAGCCCGGAGGGGAAGCAAAGGCAGGAAGGGAGAGAGCAGGGACCTGGCTGCGTCGGGAGGCAGCTGAAGTGGTCAGGCTGCCCTGCAGGGGACTGTGCCAGGGCTGCCCTGCCGGGGACTGTGCCAGGGCTGCCCTGCAGGGGACTGTGCCAGGGCTGCCCCGCAGAGGAGTGTGCCAAGGCTGCCCTGCAGGGGACTGTGCCAGGGCTGCCCTGCAGGGGACTGTGCCAGGGCTGCCCTGCACAGCCTGGAAAGAGAAGCAGAGGGGGCAGAGCTGCCAGGAGAGGCCCAGGAGCTGGTGGGGCAGGGAGGCAGGAGAGTGGTGGCTGAGTGCCAGCAGAAGTCTTCAGGGCCACAAGTGCCTGGGGGTGTAGAATGGGAGGGTCCTGCACTAAGGCAGCCAGAGCAGGGCTCTGGAGTGGCCACAACAACAACCCCAAGCAGCTCCAGGCTGGGGCCAGAGTGGCTGAGAGCAGGCAGGCAGAGAGGGCCCTGGGGGTGCTGGCAGAGAGCAGCTGCAGAGGAGGCAGCAGTGCCCAGGTGGGCAGCAGAGCCAATGGCATCCTGGGCTGGCTCAGGAGCAGTGTGGGCAGCAGGACAAGGGAGGTTCTTCTGCCCCTGTGCTCAGCACTGCTCAGGCCACCCCTGCAGTGCTGTGTCCAGTTCTGGGCTCCTCCATTGCAGAGAGATGTTGCAGTACTGGAAGGTGTCCACAGGAGGGCGACAAAGCTGTGAGGGGCCTGGAGCAGAGCCCTGTGAGGAGAGGCTGAGGGAGCTGGGGGGGTGCAGCCTGCAGCAGAGGAGGCTCAGGGCAGAGCTGATTGCTGCCTGCAGCTGCCTGCAGGGAGGCTGTAGCCAGGTGGGGTTGGGCTCTGCTGCCAGGCAGCCAGGGACAGAAGAAGGGGACAGAGGCTCAAGCTGTGCCAGGGCAGGTCTAGGCTGGATGTTGTTAGGAAGTTGCTGGCAGAGAGAGTGATTGGCACTGGAATGGGCTGCCCAGGGAGGTGGTGGAGTGGCTGTGGCTGGAGGTGTTGCAGCCAAGCCTGGCTGGGGCACTGAGTGCCATGGTCTGGTTGGTTGGGCAGGGCTGGGGGCTAGGCTGGGCTGCAGGAGCTTGGAGCTCTCTGCCAGCCTGCCTGGTTCTGGGGTTCTCTGATTCAAGCAGGGCACCCACAGCAGCTTGTTTGTTGTCCATAGCTGCCTGGCAGCCAGCAAGCCCCCAGCCCCCCCCCCCCCCCCGCCCAGCCACAGCTCCCCTCCAGCTTTAGCTCCCCTGCCAAGGCTCTGCCAGGCAAGGGGGGTGCAGATGGCCCTGCAGGGTCCTCTTCCCCTCATTCATGTCTGTCATGGAGGTTTTAAGCAAGGTTAGGTGCAGGCAGCTTGTGGGCAGGAGAGCTTTGGGTGCTGGTAGCTGCTGAGCTGCTGCCTGCTCCTGAGGAGCTTGGGATGGAGCCTGAGGTGAGCTCTGGAGGTGAGACAGTGTCAGCGAGTCACTAAGGTTGGAAAAAGAGCTCTAAGACCATTGGGACCAACCCCAAGTGCCATGGCTGTGTGCTTCTGGAGCACCTCAGGGGGCTGCAGCCTGTTCCCCTGAGGGAACAGGCTGGGAGGGTTGAGGCTGTGTAGCCTGGAGAAGAGAAGGCTGCAGGGAGAGCTCAGAGCAGCCTTGCAGTGCCTGGCACAGGTTGAGGGTGGTCAGACACTGGCACAGGTTGCCCAGGGGGGCCTCAACCCCCTCCCTGGGCAACCCCTGCCAGCCTCTCACCACTCTCCTGCTCAACAACTTCCTCCTCACCTCCAACCTCACTCTCCCCACCTCCAGCTTTGCTCCATCCCCCCTAGTCCCATCACTCCCTGACAGCCCAAAAAGCCCTCTTCAGACCCTGCAAGGGCACACGAAGGTCCCCTGGGAGCCTCCTCCTCCTCCTCTCCAGACTGAGCAGCCTGGCCAGGTGCTGGTGCTACTATTCCTTTGCTCCTGTGGCTATTCCTTTGCTCCTGTGGCTATTCCTTTGCTCCTGTGGCTATTTCTTTGCTCCTGTGGCTATTCCTTTGCTCCTGTGGCTATTTCTTTGCTCCTGTGGCTATTCCTTTGCTCCTGTGCTGAACCTTTGGTCCCCAGGAGATGTAGAAGCTCCTAGAAGGCTGCTTGCAGAGAAGCAGCTCAGACTCCTGAGTGATGCTGCAGGGGTTAAAACTGCTGCTGAGGGCTGTCCTGGCTACCTCCGCCCTGCTGCCAGCACCGAGGGAGCTTAGGGAAGGATGTTCCTGGCTGTTGCCAGCAGCACTTTGCTCCCAGGGTAGGAAGGCAGCAGTGAACAGGCTCCTGAGTGCCTCTAGTCCCTGCAGCCCTGAGGAGCCTGGAGCAAAGCCAGGCAGAAGTGCAGCTGAGGTGGCAGGAATGGCCCAGGGGTTGCAGAGCAGGCTGGGAGAGGAGAGGCTGGAGGAGGTAAATTTATCTAGTCTGGAGGAGAGGCTCAAGGGGAGACACGACCAGAGTCTATAAATATACCCAGCCAGGGCAGCCAGGGGAGGAAATCAGCCAGAGGAAGGAAGAACAAGGAGAAGAGCCTGAAGCAAAAGGCAGATGAGGTGATGCTGGGCCAGGCATGGAAAGGAAAAGGCCTGCCAGCACTGCCAACCCACCCTGCTGCTGCTCTGCACCCCTCAGAGGATGAGGTTGGCTGGAGGAGACCTTTAAGATCACCAAATCCAACCCATGCTGCCAAGGGGCACCCCCAAGCCATGGCCCTCAGCACCACATTCACCCACCCAATGGTTTGATGCTGAGGCAGAGGTTCAGGGAACCTCAAAGCTCAGCCAGTGCCATGGGCAGGGACACCTCCCACTAGAACAGGTCACTCAAGGCCTCATCCAGCCTGGTCCTGAGCATCTCCAGGGAGGTTGTGGAGCACAGAAGCACCCAATGTAATCTTTGATCTTTGATCACATTGGGTGCTTCTGTGCTCCACAACCTCCCTGGGCAACCTGTGCCAGGCTCTCACCATCCTCAACCTGTGCCAGTCTCTCCCCACCCTCACTCTCAACAATCTCTTCCTCATCTCCACTCTCCCTCTCCCCTCTCCCAGCTCAAAGCCATTCTCCCTCCTCCAGACACTCCCAGCCCTCATCCAAAGTCCCTCTCCAGCTCTCCTGCAGCCCCTTCAGGCACTGCCAGGCTGCCCTAAGCTCTCCCTGCAGCCTTCTCCAGGCTGAACAGTCCCAACTCTCCCAGCCTCAACTCTCTGAGCATCTCCATGGCTTCCTCTGGACCCTCTCCAGCAGCTCCAGCTCCCTGTGCTGGGTTCCCAGAGCTGGAGGCAGTGCTGCAGGGGAGGGCTGAGCAGAGCAGAGCAGAGGGGCAGAATCCCCTCCCTGTGCTGCTGCTCTCCCTGCTCTGCCTGCAGCCAGCACACAGCTGGCTCTGGGCTGCCAGGGACCAGTGCTGGTTGCTGGGCACCTTGGCACCAACTGACACCCCCAAACCCTTCTCCTCCAGCCTGCTCCCAGTTCTTCCTCACCCCACCTGGCTCTGTGCTCCCTTCCCTGGCAGCCCTTCCAGGGCAGGCATCTGGCAGGGAGCTTCCCAGCATGGCTGAGCAGGTTCAGCAGCAGCAGATTGAGAGCCGTTGGGGGCTGGTGGCTTGACAAGTGGCTCCCCTCGGACAGGAGCATTTACCTTCCCCGGGTGACACTGCTCTGAGCTGGTAGCCTCAGGCAGCCTGGCTCCCTGCCAGTCATCCCTCCTATGAATAACACAGGGCCCTGCCTCTCTGCCCGCATACATCTTCCTCTCCTGGAGGGCAATTTACTGTTATCTCTGGGCTCCCTGCTCCTGAGATGAAGAGATTACACCAACCCTGCAGCCCAGCAGCACCCCTCCCCACCCCCCAGCCTTGGGTTTCCACCACCATTAAGCTTCATTGGAACAAATAAAGGCTGCAGTGACATTTCTAAGTTAGCAGAGAGCAGAGGAAAACACAAATAGGAGGCAGATAAACTGCCTGGGAGCCAAATAATTACTGCAGGCAGCTTAGAGCTGAGCTGACAGCCGAGCACTGGGGAGCTGGGGGGAGTGGGGAAGGTGGTGGTGGTGGTGGTGGTGGTGGTGCACACTGCTGCTCAGCAGGGCTGCTGCTGCTGCTGAGGCTCTCTCTAAAGCCTCACACAGGCTGTGGGGCTGCCCAGCTGAAGGCAGGAAGCTCTTGCCCAGCTCAGAAGTGGAGCTGGAATGAGCTGAGGCATGCAGTGGGGAAGGTTGGAAAAGCTCTTTGAGACCACAGAGTGCCAGGGGCTGGAAGGGACCTCCAGAGGTCTGGAACACCTCCAGGGATAGGGACTCCACCACCTCCCTGGGCAGCCTGTGCCAGGGGCTGGAAGGGACCTCCAGAGGTCTGGAACACCTCCAGGGATGGGGACTCCACCACCTCCCTGGGCAGCCTGTGCCAAGCCCTGACCACTCCTGCAGCACAGGAAGTTTTGCCCTGGCAACTCTCAAGGGGAAGAAATTGTTCCTCAGGGGCAACCTAAACCTCCCCTGGGGAACTTGAGGCCATTCCCTCTTGTCCTGCCACTTGCTCCTTGGGAGAAGATACCAAACCCACCTGGCCCCAGCCTCCTTGCAGAGCTGTGGAGAGTGAAAGTACCTGTCCATGGCTACTACTCTACCTGACTGCTTCCCTTCCCTTCCCTTCCCTTCCCTTCCCTTCCCTTCCCTTCCCTTCCCTTCCCTTCCCTTCCCTTCCCACCTAGAAGGTGACATTCTAGCTCCCTACACCCCAAACACTTGAGATGAGGAACTTTAATCCCTCAGCAATTTGCAGTGCCTCATCTCCAGCCTGCCTCTGCCCTGTGCCTCACTGACCTGGTAGCATTCTGTGCTGCCATGACTGGATGGGTAGGCTCAGGGGGAGCAGTGGCTGGAGTCTACCTTGACCTTGGCAAGGCCTCTGACACCATCTGCCATGGCATTTTAGTGAGCAGGCTGAGGAGGTGTGGGATGGCAGAGCAGGCAGTGAGGTGGGTTAGGAGCTGGTTACAAGACAGAGTTCAGAGGGTGGGGATCAGTGGTGCCAGGGCCAGCTGGGGAGCTGTGACCTGTGGAGTCCCCCAGGGATCAGTGCTGGGGCCAGTTCTGCCCAACATCTTCATCAATGCCACTGATGAGGGCACAGACAGACAGAGGCTGCTCAGCAGGTTTGCTGCTGGCACCAAGCTGGGAGGCTTGGCTGAGACAGCTGCAGGCTGTGAGGCCATCCAGAGAGCCCTGGGCACAGAGCTGGGCACAGAGACCTGGGCAGAGCTGGGCACAGAGCCCTGGGCAGGCAGAGCTGGGCACAGAGCCCTGGGCAGAGCTGGGCACAGAGATCTGGACAGGCAGAGCTGGGCACAGAGCCCTGGGCACAGAGCTGGGCACAGAGCCCTGGGCAGGCAGAGCTGGGCACAGAGACCTGGGCAGAGCTGGGCACAGAGGAGCCAAATGAGGCCCAACAAGGCCAAGTGCAGAGTCCTGCACCTGGGGAGGGAGAATAAACTGCAGCAGTCCAGGCTGGGAGGTGCCTGCTGGAGAGCAGCCCCAAGGAGAGGGAGCTGGGAGTGCTGGGGGAGAGCATCCCTGGGGCAGCAATGTGCCCTGGGGGCCAAGAGGCCAAGGGGGTCCTGGGGGGCACTCAGCAGAGGGTGCCCAGCAGAGCCAGGGAGGTTCTCCTGCCCCTCTGCTCTGCCCTGCTGAGACCTCATCTTGAGCACTGCCTCAGTCTGGGGCTCCCCAGCTGCAGAGGGACAGGAACTGCTGGAGAGGGTCCAAGGGAGGGCTGTGAGGATGAGGAGGGGACTGGAGCAGTGTCTGGGGAGGAGAGGCTGAGGGCCCTGGGGCTGCTCAGTCTGGAGAGGAGGAGACTGAGAGGGGATTGGATCAATGTCTGTAACTCTCTGAGGGCTGGGGGTCAGCAGGGGGGGACAGGCTCTGCTCACTGCTCCCTGGCACAGGACAAGCAGCAGTGGATGGAAGCTGCAGCACAGGAGGCTCCAGCTCAGCACAAGGGCAACTTCTTGCCTGGAAGGCTCCCAGAGCCTGGCACAGGCTGCCCAGAGAGGTTGTGGAGTCTCCTCTGGAGCCTTCCCAGGCCTGTCTGGATGTGTTCTGTGTGATCTGTGTCAGATAGGATGGTCCTGCTCAGGCAAGGCTTGGACTGGATGAGCTCTTTGGGTCCCTTCCAAGCCCTGACACCTGTGAGCTGTGATCCTTGGCCGCAGCAGAGCCCAACCCCAGGTGGCTGCAGGCTCCTGGCAGGGAGCTGCAGAGAGCAATGAGGTCTCCTCTCAGCCTCTTCTCAACACCTCCAGCTCCCTCAGCTGCTCCTCCCCAGCCCTCTTCTCTCTCTGCCATCATCTCCTGAGCCATCCACGTGGAGCCTGCCGCAGGATGGAGAGCTCCCAGTGCCCCCCGGCTGAACCCGGGGGGGTGCTGAGCAGCTCTCATTACCTGCTGATGAGCTCAGCAGGCTGCGATGTGCTGAGCTGCTCTGGGCCAGGGGGGAGCTGCCACTGACTGCGCTGAGGGCCACTGGGAAGGAGCCTGCAGCAAAACAAACAGCAGGCACTGGGGTGAAACACAGCTGAGGGCCCTGCTGCTGCTGCCCTGCCTGCTGCTGCCTTGCCTGCTGCTGCCCTGCCTGCTGCTGCCCTGTCTGCTGCTGCCCTGCCTGATGCTGCTCTGCCTGCTCCTGCCCTGCCTGCTCCTGCCCTGCCTGCTGCTGCCCTGCCTGCTGCTGCCCTGCCTGCTGCTGCCCTGCCTGCTGCTGCCTTGCCTGCTGCTGCCCTGCCTGCTGCTGCTCTGCCTGCTCCTGCCCTGCCTGCTGCTGCTCTGCCTGCTGCTGCCCTGCCTGCTGCTGCCCTGCCTGCTGCTGCCTTGCCTGCTGCTGCCCTGCCTGCTGCTGCCCTGCCTGCTGCTGCCCTGCCTGCTGCTGCCCTGCCTGCTGCTGCTCTGCCTGCTCCTGCCCTGCCTGCTCCTGCCCTGCCTGCTGCTGCCCTGCCTGCTGCTGCCCTGCCTGCTCCTGCCCTGCCTGCTGCTGCCCTGCCTGCTGCTGCCCTGCCTGCTACTGCCCTGTCTGCTGCTGCCCTGTCTGCTGCTGCCCTGCCTGCTGCTGCCCTGTCTGCTGCTGCCCTGCCTGCTGCTGCCCTGCCTGCTGCTGCCCTGCTGCTGCTGCCCTGCCTGCTCCTGCCCTGCCTGCTGCTGCCCTGCCTGCTCCTGCCCTGCCTGCTGCTGCCCTGCCTGCTGCTGCCCTGCCTGCTGCTGTCCTGCCTGCTCCTGCCCTGCCTGCTGCTGTTCTGCCTGCCTGCTGCTGCCCTGCCTGCTCCTGTCCTGCCTGCTCCTGCCCTGCCTGCTGCTGTTCTGCCTGCTTCTGCCCTGCCTGCTCCTGCCCTGCCTGCTCCTGCCCTGCCTGCTTCTGCCCTGCCTGCTGCTGTTCTGCCTGCTCCTGCCCTGCCTGCTCCTGCCCTGCCTGCTGCTGTTCTGCCTGCTCCTGCCCTGCCTGCTCCTGCCCTGCCTTCTCCTGCCCTGCCTGCTGCTGTTCTGCCTGCTCCTGCCCTGACTGCTTCTGCCCTGCCTGCTGCTGTTCTGCCTGCTGCTGTTCTGCCTGCTCCTGCCCTGTCTGCTGCTGCCCCGTCTGCTGCTGTTCTGCCTGCTCCTACCCTGCCTGCTCCTGACCTGCCTGTTTCTGCCCTACCTGCTGCTGTCCTGCCTGCTTCTGCCCTACCTGCTGCTGTCCTGCCTGCTTCTGGCCTGCCTGCTCCTGGCCTGCCTGTTTCTGCCCTACCTGTTGCTGTCCTGCCTGCTTCTGCCCTGCCTGCTTCTGGCTTGCCTGCTTCTGGCTTGCCTGCTCCTGCCCTTCCTGCTCCTGCCCTGCCTGCTGCTGGCCTGCCTGCTGCTGGCCTGCCTGCTCCTGGCTTGCCTGCTCCTGTCCTGCCTGCTCCTGCCATGCCTGCTCCTGCCATGCCTGCTGCTGGCCTGCCTGCTCCCCCGGGGCTGCCTGCTCCTGCAGCAGCAGGGCAGGGAAGCTGCTGGGGCTGGGAGGCAGAGCCAGGGAGCTGCTGAAGGGCTGGAAGTGGGAACTGCCTCCAGGGCTCTGCTCACTTCTCCTGCTGCTTAGTTTCATTTGGGTACAAGAGGGACACAGAACTGTTGGAGAGAGCCCAGCACAGAGCCCAGAGCTGCTGAAGGGAAGGGAACAGCTCTGTTAGGAGCAGAGCCTGAGGGAGCTGGGGCTGGGAGCTGGGAGAGGAGGAGCTGAGAGGTGACCTCAGCAATGGTTCCAGAGGTGTGCAGGGCAGTGCCAGAGGCTGGAGCCAGCTCTGCTCTGCTGGGCCATGCCCAATGCCAGCACAAGGGCAGTGGTGGGAGCTGAGGCAGAGGAAGTGCCATGGGAAGAGGAGGAGGAATTTTGTCCCTGTGAGGGTGGCAGAGCCTGGCACAGGCTGCCCAGGGGGGCTGTGGAGTCTCCCTCTCTGCAGATACTCAAACCCTGCCTGGATGTGTGCTCTGCTCTGGGTGCTTCTGCTCTGGCAGGGCTTGGGCTGGCTGAGCTCTGGAGGTCCCTCCCAGCCCCTGGCACTGTGATCCAGTGCAAAGGCAGTCAAAAAGCAGGAGCTGGTGGCTGTGGGGGGTGGTGCAGGTCCCTGACCATGGTGCTTGAGTGAAGGCTAAGGGCACTTGGTGGGCACTGCCCTGTGCCTGCAGGTGAGGCTTTGAGGGGAAGGGAATTTTGATTGGGCTCTCCTAGAGAAAAAGGGATGAGAGGTTTGGTGGCAGCATGGGCAGCAAGGCAAGGGAGGGTCTCTGCCTCCTCTGCACCACCCTGGTGAGACCATATCTGGGCCTGGGGCAAGTTTTGGGCTCCTCAGTTGAAGAGGGCCAGGAACATACTGGAGAGAGTCCAGTGAAGGCTACCAAGCAAAGTGTGCCCAGCAGGGCAATGGAGGATCTCTCCCTCTTCTGCTCTGCCCTGCCCTGCTGGGACCACCTCTGGAACACTGTGCCCAGTTCTGGGCTCCCCAGTTCCAGAGGGACAGAGATCTGCTGGAGAGAGTCCAGTGGAGGCTGTGAGGATGCTGAAGGCACTGGAACAGCTGTGTGAGGAGGGCAGGCTCAGAGCCCAGGGGCTGCTTGGTCTGGAGAGGAGAAGGCTGAGAGGGGATTTGGTTGATGTTTGTGGATCTCTGAAGGGTGGAGGGCAGGAGCCTGGGGCCAGGCTCTTGGCAGTGGTGGGCAGTGGCAGGCCAAGGGGCAAGGGGCAGAGAGTGGCAGGCAGGAGGCTGCCTGTGGAGAGGAGGAGAAAGTTGTTTGTGGTGAGGGTGCTGGAGCCTGGAGCAGGCTGCCCAGAGAGGCTGTGGAGTGTCCTTGTGTGGAGAGCTTCCAACCCCCCTGGGAGTGCTCCTGGCTGCCCTGCCCTGGCTGCCCCTGCCCTGGCTGCCCTGCCCTGGCTGCCCTGCCCTGGCAGAGTGCTTGTGCTGGGTGATCCCTGGAGATGCCTTCCCACTCCTCCCATTCCATGACTCCTTGGGTGGCAAAGATACAAGGAGGGACTCACATGGGGAACGTTTCCTGCTCCCTGCCTGTTCACTTCACCATGTCCCCCCTCCTCCTGCTCCTCCCCTCCCCCTCCCACCCTGCCTGTTTCTGATGCTTCCCTCCAGGCTGCTCTCCAGGATAATTTGGTTCCACTCTAAATGTGAAGAGAAATCTGGGGAGGCAGAACAAGAAGCCATAATCAAAGTGCACATATTTACAATCCCTTCCACTTGGGGGAAGCCAAACAAGCCCTAATCACAGCTGCAACCTGCTCTCAACCTCCTGCCTCTGCAGCTCCAGGCTCCAGCACTCAGCCCTGCAGCCTGCAGCAGCCTCCCCCCTGCGCCGCTTGCTGAAGCAGCAGGAGCTGGAGCTAAGCTGCCCAGGGGCACCCCCAGCAGCTCCATGCTTGGTGTTCTGTGCAGCTCCTCGACTTTGCAGGGCAGCAGAAAGACTCATTCTTGCCTTTTCCTGCCCCACTGCCTGCTGTGGGGCTCCCACTGAGGTGTTCTCCCTTCAGGGCAGGAGGTTGTGGCGAGGTTCAAGCATCAGTGCCAGAGTGGCAGCCTGGTGGAGGTGGGCAGGGAGCTCTGGAGAGCATCCAGGCCAACCTCCAGGCCAGGAGGTTATAGCCAGGTGGGGTTAGGCTCTGCTGCCAGGCAACTAGCCATAGAAGAAGGGGACACAGACTCAAGCTGTGCCAGGGCAGGCTCAGGCTGGAGATTAGGAGGAAACTGTCCAAAGCAAGAGTGATTGGCATTGCAATGGGCTGCCCAAGGAGGTGGTGGAGTGCCCATCCCTGGAGGGGTTTAAAAGGAGGCTGCATGAGGCAATTAGTGCCATGGTCTGGTTGGTTGGGCAGGGCTGGGTGCTAGGTTGGGCTGGATGAGCTTGGAGCAATCTTCCAACCTGCTTAATTCTGTGACTCAGTCATGGAATCACAGAACCAGGCAGGTTGGCAGAGAGCTCAGAGCTCCTGCAGCCCAACCTAGCCCCCAGCCCTGCCCAACCAACCAGGCCATGGCACTAAGTGCCCCAGCCAGGCTTGGCTGCAACACCTCCAGCCACAGCCACTCCACCACCTCCCTGGGCAGCCCATTCCAGTGCCAATCACTCTCTGGCAAGAACTCCATGCTGGTATCCAGCCTATCCAACCCCAGTGCTCAGGATTCAGTCCTGCATCAGTAAGTTTGCAGGTGGCACCAAGCTAGCAGCAGGTGTTGATCTGTTGGAGGGCAGCAGAGCCCTGCAGAGGGACCTGGCCAGGCTGCATGGGTGGGCAGAGGCCAAGGGGATGAGACTGAACAAGGCCAAGGGCAGGTTCTGCACTTTGGCCACAACAACCCCAAGCAGCTCCAGGCTGGGGCCAGAGGGGCTGAGAGCAGGCAGGCAGAGAGGGCCCTGGGGGTGCTGGCAGAGAGCAGCTGCAGAGGAGGCAGCAGTGCCCAGGTGGGCAGCAGAGCCAATGGCATCCTGGGCTGGCTCAGGAGCAGTGTGGGCAGCAGCACAAGGGAGGTTCTTGTGCCAAATCCTGTGCTCAGCACTGCTCAGGCCACCCCTGCAGTGCTGTGTCCAGTTCTGGGCTCCTCCATTGCAGAGAGCTGCTGAGGTGCTGGAAGGTGTTGAGAGAAGGGCAGCAAGGCTGGGGAGGGGCCTGGAGCAGAGCCCTGTGAGGAGAGGCTGAGGGAGCTGGGGGGGTGCAGCCTGCAGCAGAGGAGGCTCAGGGCAGAGCTGATTGCTGCCTGCAGCTGCCTGCAGGGAGGCTGTAGCCAGGTGGGGTTGGGCTCTGCTGCCAGGCAGCCAGCAACAGAAGAAGGGGACAGAGGCTGAAGCTGTGCCAGGGCAGGTCTAGGCTGGATGTTGTTAGGAAGCTCCTGTCAGAGAGAGTGATTGGCACTGGAATGGGCTGCCCAGGGAGGTGGTGGAGTGGCTGTGGCTGGAGGTGTTGCAGCCAAGCCTGGCTGGGGCACTGAGTGCCATGGTCTGGTTGGTTGGGCAGGGCTGGGGGCTAGGTTGGGCTGCAGGAGCTTGGAGCTCTCTGCCAACCTGCCTGGTTCTGTGGTTCTCAAGCAGGGCACCCACAGCAGCTTGCCCAGCAGCCAGGTGGAGTTGGAAGCTGTAGCCCATGCAGGTCACACTGTGGCCATGGTGCCCCAGGGCAGAACGTGGCCAGGCAGGCCTGGCTGTGCCATTGTGCTCTGACGATGTCACAGCTCCTCCTGGCTCAGGTGTGAGGGCACAGCTGTGAGGAAGCTTCCAGCTGCTTCTTCCAGCTTCTCCAGACACACAGGGGAGTGCTGGAGAGAGAGCAGTGGGGGGTGGGAAGCTGCTGAGATCACATCCAGTGCTTCTGTGCTCCATAGCCTCCCTGGAGGTGCTCAGGACCAAGCTGGATATGGCCTGGAGTGACCTGTTGCAGTGGGAGGTGTCCCTGCCCATGGCTGAGCTTTGAGCTCCCTTCCAACCTCAACCATTCTGTGACTCTATCACAGCAATCCCTTGCCAGAAGCCCCTTCCCACCTTTCCCATGGGATCCCCCCCAGCTCCCTCAGCCTGTGCTCACAGCAGAGCTGCTCCAGCCCTGGCAGCATCCTCGTGGTCCCCTCTGGGCTTCACTTTTGCTGCCCAAACTGCTCCAGCTGCAGTTCTAAGCCTCCCTCTCCCAACCTCCCTCAGTTTCAGCTCTTTCCCTGTCAAGTTTCTTATCTCCCTTCCAACTCCTCCTGCCCAAGACTTGTTCCTTTGACATGAAGACATAAACCAGCTGAAAGCTGCAACGTGCTCAGGCCTCTGATCTCCCAAACCCAGCTAAAGCCAGGGAGAGACTTGGAGCTGATCTGAAAGCAGCCTCAGCTCTGCCTGCAGTGCTGTTGGTTTCCTTTCCTTTCCCTTTTTCCTTTCCTTCCTCTTCTCTTTTCATTCTAAACCTGTGGCTCAGGCTGGGGTGATCCTGCTGTGGAGCAGGGAGTGTGCAAGGACATCACAGAGCCATGGAATGGGTTGGGCTGGAAGGGATCCCAAAGCTCATCCAACTCCAACCCCTCTCCAGCCATGGGCAGGGACACTTCCCACCAGCACAGGTTGCTCAAGGGCCTCATCCAGCCTGGTCCTGAGCACCTCCAGGGAGGTTGTGGAGCACAGAAGCACCCAATGTGATCTTTGATCACATTGGGTGCTTCTGTGCTCCACAACCTCCCTGGCAAACCTGTGCCAGTGTCTCACCACCCTCAAACTGTGCCAGTGTCTCACCACCCTCAACCTGTACCAGTCTCTCCCCACCCTCATTCTCAACAATCTCTTCCTCCTCTCCACTCTCCCTCTCCCCTCTCCCAGCTCAAAGCCATTCTCCCTCCTCCCTGCACTCCCAGCCCTCATCCAAAGTCCCTTCCCAGCTCTCCTGCAGCCCCTTCAAGCACTGGAAGGTTGCTCTGAGGTCTCTTTGGAGCCTTCTCTTCTCCAGGCTGCACAGCTCCAACTCTGCCAGGCAAACGAAACAGGCAGTTGGCAGCATTGCCTTTGAGATGGAGTTTCTCAACCTTAACACAGTGTAGTGGAGAGGAAGCTGAGGGAGGCCAAGCAGGGCAAGGGCAGGTCCTGGCCCTGGGCAGGAACAACCTCCTGCAGCAGCACAGCTGAGGGGGAGCTGCTGGGAAGCAGCTGCAAGGAGCAGGAGCTGGCAGTGCTGGGGGGCACAAGTGGGCAGGAGGCAGCAGTGAGGGCTGGGGGCCAAGGAGGCCAAAGGTGTGGTGGGGGGCACGGAGCAGAGCGTGGGCAGCAGGGCAAGGGAGGTTGTGCTGCCCTGTGCTGTGCCCTGCTGAGGCCACGTGTGCAGTGCTGGGCCCAGCTGTGTGGTGCCCAGGGGCAGAGGCAGGGCAGTGGTGCAGAGAGTGCAGTGGGGGCTGGGAAGCTGCTGAGGGGCCTGGAGCAGCTGTGTGAGGAGCAAAGGCTGAGAGCCCTGGGGCTGAGAGGCTGCAGGAGAGCAGCCCCAGAGGGCATCTGCTGAGTGCTCAGCAGCAAGAGCTGAAGGAGCTGTGGGGGACAGGAGCCTGGGGCCAGGCTGTTGGCAGTGGTGGGCAGTGGCAGGCCAAGGGGCAAGGGGCAGAGAGTGGCAGGCAGGAGGCTGCCTGTGGAGAGGAGGAGAAAGTTGTTTGTGGTGAGGGTGCTGGAGCCTGGAGCAGGCTGCCCAGAGAGGCTGTGGAGTGTCCTTGTGTGGAGAGCTTCCAACCCCCCTGGCACTGTGCTGCTGGGCAAGCTGCTGGGGGTGCCCTGCTGGGGCAGGGCTTGGGCTGGAGGATCCCAGAGCTCCCTTCCCAGCCCTGCCATGCTGGGCTCTGGGACAGCAGAAGGCTTCCCAGTAGCACCAGAGGCCACCAGGACTTCCAGCAAGGCTCTGGCAGCAGAAAGCTCTGGAATCTCCTCTGGCATTAACCCATCCTGGTGCACAGGCAGCAGCCAGAAGCACAGCAGTGACTTTTTGACCTGGAAATCAGATTTCCTTGCAGGTTTGTGGGTGTTGGGACCCCCTGGGCCTCCTCATTGCTCAGGAATGTGGTGCTTGAGGTGCACCTGGGCAAAGGTTCCAAGAGCAGGCATGCAGAGAGGGAAGCTCTGCTCCTCTCCATGCGCCTTGAGCTGGCTGGGAGCCAGTGGAGGTGAAGCCACCAGAGATGACTCCGAATCCTCAGCCCCCAGCTGGGGCCAGGTGCTGGGGGCTGCAGGCAGGTTGGGAGGTGCTGGAGCTTTGTCCCCTGGGCAAGGCCAAAGAGCTCATTTGGGAAGCAGGTTGAGCTGCCCAGGAGCTGTGTCACACTTAACCTTGGGTTAGGATTAATCACCAGGCAGTGCTCACATTGAGTTCATGCAGATGAGGCTGCAATGGATTGAGGGAGGCTCTCGTGGAGCCTGTCCTGGCTTAGCAGATTGATTTCAAAGAGGAACTTTTTCTGCAGGCTGGGGCTTAGCTCTGAGCTGAGGCAGCACAGGGTTGGGGCTGAGCTCTGAGCTGAGGCAGCACAGGGTTGGGGCTGAGTGCTGAGCTGAGGCAGCACAGGGCTGGGGCTGAGCTCTGAGCTGAGGCAGCACAGGGCTGGGGCTGAGCTGAGAGGCAGCACAGGGCTGGGGCTGAGCTGAGAGGCAGCACAGGGCTGGGGCTGAGCACTGAGCTGAGGCAGCACAGGGCTGGGGCTGAGCTCTGAGCTGAGGCAGCACAGGGCTGGGGCTGAGCACTGAGCTGAGGCAGCACAGGGTTGGGGCTGAGCTCTGAGCTGAGGCAGCACAGGGCTGGGGCTGAGTGTTGAGCTGAGAGGCAGCACAGGGCTGGGGCTGAGCTGAGGCAGCACAGGGCTGGGGCTGAGCTCTGAGCTGAGGCAGCACAGGGCTGGGGCTGAGCACTGAGCTGAGGCAGCACAGGGCTGGGGCTGAGCTCTGAGCTGAGGCAGCACAGGGCTGGGGCTGAGCTCTGAGCTGAGGCAGCACAGGGCTGGGGCTGAGCTCTGAGCTGAGGCAGCACAGGGCTGGGGCTGAGCTCTGAGCTGAGGCAGCACAGGGCTGGGGCTGAGCTGAGGCAGCACAGGGCTGGGGCTGAGCTCTGAGCTGAGGCAGCACAGGGCTGGGGCTGAGCTCTGAGCTGAGGCAGCACAGGGCTGGGGCTGAGCTCTGAGCTGAGAGGCAGCACAGGGCTGGGGCTGAGCTCTGAGCTGAGAGGCAGCACAGGGCTGGGGCTGAGCTCTGAGCTGAGGCAGCACAGGGCTGGGGCTGAGCTCTGAGCTGAGGCAGCACAGGGCTGGGGCTGAGCTCTGAGCTGAGAGGCAGCACAGGGCTGGGGCTGAGCTCTGAGCTGAGGCAGCACAGGGCTGGGGCTGAGCTCTGAGCTGAGGCAGCACAGGGCTGGGGCTGAGCTCTGAGCTGAGGCAGCACAGGGCTGGGGCTGAGCTCTGAGCTGAGGCAGCACAGGGCTGGGGCTGGGTGCTGAGCTGAGGCAGCACAGGGCTGGGGCTGAGCTCTGAGCTGAGGCAGCACAGGGCTGGGGCTGAGCTCTGAGCTGAGAGGCAGCACAGGGCTGGGGCTGAGCTCTGAGCTGAGGCAGCACAGGGCTGGGGCTGAGCTCTGAGCTGAGGCAGCACAGGGCTGGGGCTGAGCACTGAGCTGAGAGGCAGCACAGGGCTGGGGCTGAGCTCTGAGCTGAGAGGCAGCACAGGGCTGGGGCTGAGCTCTGAGCTGAGGCAGCACAGGGCTGGGGCTGAGCACTGAGCTGAGGCAGCACAGGGCTGGGGCTGAGCTCTGAGCTGAGGCAGCACAGGGCTGGGGCTGAGCTCTGAGCTGAGGCAGCACAGGGCTGGGGCTGAGCTCTGAGCTGAGGCAGCACAGGGCTGGGGCTGAGCTCTGAGCTGAGGCAGCACAGGGCTGGGGCTGAGCATTGATCTGAGAGGCAGCACAGGGCTGGGGCTGAGCTCTGAGCTGAGGCAGCACAGGGCTGGGGCTGAGCTCTGAGCTGAGGCAGCACAGGGCTGGGGCTGAGCTCTGAGCTGAGGCAGCACAGGGCTGGGGCTGAGTGTTGAGCTGAGAGGCAGCACAGGGCTGGGGCTTCTCTCCTGAGCCTGCTGCAGGGAGAATTCCTCACACACAGGGCTGGAGGCTTCTGCTCTTCCAAACGCCCCAGGAACAGCTCCCAGGCAGCTGCTCCCTGCCAGGTTTGCCTTTTTCCACACTGAGTACCACAATGGGAGGCTTCAAAAGAGATCTGCAGAGATCATCCAGCCAGGGCAGGGGCAGCCAGGGCAGGGCAGCCAGGAGCACACCCAGGGGGGTTGGAAGCTCTCCACACAAGGACACTCCACAGCCTCTCTGGGCAGCCTGCTCCAGGCTCCAGCACCCTCACAACAAACAACTTTCTCCTCTTCTCCACAGGCAGCCTCCTGCCTGCCACTCTCTGCCCCTTGCCCCTTGGCCTGCCACTGCCCACCACTGCCAAGAGCCTGGCCCCAGGCTCCTGCCCTCCACCCTTCAGAGATCCACAAACATCAACCAAATCCCCTCTCAGCCTTCTCCTCTCCAGACCAAGCAGCCCCTGGGCTCTGAGCCTGCCCTCCTCACACAGCTGTTCCAGTGCCTTCAGCACCCTCACAGCCTCCACTGGACTCTCTCCAGCAGATCTCTGTCCCTCTGGAACTGGGGGGCCCAGAACTGGGCACAGTGTTCCAGAGGTGGCCCCAGCAGGGCAGGGCAGAGCAGAGGAGGGAGAGATCCTCCCTTGCCCTGCTGGGCACACTTTGCTTGATGCAGCCCAGGATGCCCTTGGCCCTCTTGGCCACAAGGACACATCTCTCTGTGCCCAAAGCAAGAGCAGGACTTCAAGTGTGAGAGGCACAGATCCAGGCTGGGGGCAGAGAGGGCTGAGAGCAGCCCTGAAGAAAGAGCCTTGGGGGTGTTGGTGCTGAGCAGCTGCCCAGGAGCCAGCAGTGCCCTCCTGCAGCCCAGCAGGCAGCTGGGTGCTGGCTGCAGCCAGAGCAGGGTGGGCAGAGGGCAGGAGAGGACATCCTACCCCTAGGCTCTGCTCTGCTCACAGCTCACCTCCAGCCCTGCCTCCAGCTCTGGTGGCCCCAGCAGGAGAAGGACTCAGAGCTGCTGGAGAGAGGCCAGAGGAGGCCACCAGGATGCTGCCAGGGCTGCAGCAGCTCTGCTATGAGCACAGGCTGAGGGAGCTGGGGGGGTGCAGCCTGCAGAGGAGAAGGCTCCAGGGGCAGCTCAGAGCTGCTGCCAGTGCCTGAAGGGAGCCTGCAGGAAGGCTGCAGAGAGACTTCTGTTGAGGATGTCTGAGCCAGGCCAAGGGGGAATGGTTTGGAGCTGAGGCAGAGCAGGCTGAGAGTGGAGCTGAGGCAGAAGCTCTGCAGTAGGAGGGTGCTGAGAGCCTGCCCGGGGAGGCTGTGGCTGCCTCCTGCCTGGGGGTGTTCATGGCCAGGCTGGATGAAGCCCTGAGCCCCCTGGGCTGGTGGGAGGTGTCCCTGGGCAGGGTGGGCAGGGGGGATGCGGTGAGCTCTGGCTGGCTGCAGGAGCTGACAGCCTCCTTCTCCCTCTGCAGGTCAAGCTTCGTCCTTCTCGCAGCAGCCGCAGGACCAGGTGGTGGTGGCAGGGCAGGCTGCGACGCTGCTCTGTGCCATCCCCCAGTACAACGGCATCGTGCTCTGGATCAAGGACGGGCTGGCCCTGGGCGTCGGCAGGGACCTCTCCAGTAAGTCACCTCCTGCCCTGCCCTGCGGCGCTCTGAGCTGCTCAGAGTTCCCAGCGCCTGGAATTGGCTGCTCAGGACCTCTGCGGCTCCCTGGGGGGAGGTTGGGGTGAGGAGGGGGCAGCCTCTGCTCCTTGGGGGCAAGGGGCAGGAGCAGAGGGAATGGTTCCAGGCTGCCCCAGGGCAGGCTCAGGCTGGAGCTCAGGAAATATTCCTGCCCTGGAAGGGTTCCCAGACCTTGGAATGGGCTGCCCAGGGCAGTGCTGCAGGCAGCATCCCTGGGGGGGGCCAGCAGTGTGTGGCCCTGTGCTGGGGGCCATGGTTTGGTGCTGAGCCTGCAGTGCTCAGGGCTGGGCTGGGTGAGCTGGGAGGGCTCTGCCAGCTGGATGTGTCCTGGGGCTCTGGAGCTGCTCCAGCCTCTGCTGCCACTGCTGCACATCCAGACCAGCACCATCCTGAGCCCTGAGTTCTGGGATGCTCTCTGCTGAGGCTTTCCCTCTCCCCACCACAGCTCACAGATTACTGAGGGATGAAGCTCCTCATGGAACCAGGCAGGTTGGCAGAGAGCTCCAAGCTCCTGCAGCCCAACCTAGCCCCCAGCCCTGCCCAACCAACCAGACCATGGCACTAAGTGCCCCAGCCAGGCTTGGCTGCAACACCTCCAGCCACAGCCACTCCACCACCTCCCTGGGCAGCCCATTCCAGTGCCAATCACTCTCTCTACCAGGAACTTCCTAACAACATCCAGCCTCAACCTGCCCTGGCACAGCTTCAGCCTCTGTCCCCTTCTTCTGTCCCTGGCTGCCTGGCAGCAGAGCCCAACCCCACCTGGCTACAGCCTCCCTGCAGGCAGCTGCAGGCAGCAATGAGCTCTGCCCTGAGCCTCCTCTGCTGCAGGCTGCACCCCCCCAGCTCCCTCAGCCTCTCCCCAGCTCAGGTATGTGGGGGGCAGGGGGTTAAAATATCTCCTTGTAGCTGGGTAGCTCTGGGGCAGGGAAGGGAAGCACTCAGGCAGGAGCAGTGCCATGGGGAGCTGCTCTCTGGGTGGCCTGGGAGAGCTCTCCCAGGGTGGGATGAGACTTTGCATTTTGACCTCCAGCTCAAAAGTTGCTCCTAAAACGTGGAAGCAGCCAACCCCTGACTGCCCTCTGGCACTAAGCCAAGCACTGTGACCTGACCCTGCCAAAGCCTTGCTCTGGCCTCAGGTGACCTTGGGATTAGTTATCCCTTTGCCCACATGCAGGCTGAAGTGGTCTGTAGGTGCTGGGAGTGCCTGTTCTGACCTCCTCACCACTGAGCAAACACAACCAGAGCAGCTCTTTGCTCTGGGGGAAGGTTTATTGCACCTGCTGCAGCCCCCCAGCACCTGAGGCTTCCCCAGGCTGTGCTCTGGCAAGTGACAGCTTGGTGATGGAATTCTGCAGGGCCAGAGGAGGCCACAGCAGGGCTGGCAGGGCTCTGCTGGCAGCCCAGGCTGGCAGAGGTGGCCTTGGGCAGCCTGCAGCAGGGAAGGCTCCAGGGAGCCCTTCTGGTGGCCTTGCAGGGCTTGAAGCAAGCTGGGCACAGAGTGTGGAGCAGGAGCTGTTGGGCCAGGCCAAGGGGGGAGGGGTTGGAAGTGCAAGAGGGAGCTTGAGAGTGGAGAGAAGGGAGAAGTGTTTGGCACTGAGGGTGTGGAGAGCCTGTGCCAGGCTGCCCAGAGAGCTGGGAGCTGCCCCTGGCTGGCAGCAGTGCAGGGCAGGGTGTGTGGGGCTGTGAGCAGCCTGCCCTGGCTGGGGGTGTCCCTGGGGGCTGCAGGGGATTTTAGTTGACCTTGAAGTGTCCCTTCCCACCCAAACCAGTTTGTGGCTCTGATTTCTCAGAGTTGCCCTCACCTCATCCCACCCTTGCACAGGAGTCTGGGAAATGTCCAGTTTGGGTCATCACAGAGATGTTGTGGCTGAAAGGGACCCAAGCAGGGCAGGATAAAGCTCTAATCAGAGAGGTGTAAAGAGCAATGAGGTCTCCTCTCAGCTTCCTCTGCTCCAGGCTCAGCACCCCCAGCTCCCTCAGCTGCCCCTCCCCAGCCCTCTTCTCCAGACCCTTCCCCACTTTTGCTGCCCTTCCCTGGACACACTGAAGTCCAGCAGAAACCAGGAGAGAGTTTTTGTGTCTTAATCCCCAGCACAGCTGGGTGGGAAGGGACCTCTGGAGATCATCCAGTCCAAACTGGGGGGGGTTGGATTCTCCAGCAGGCTCTGGCTGCTGCTGAGAGCTGCACAGCTCAGCTGTGGAGCAGCCATGGGCAGCAGGAAGCCTCCAGAGGAGGTTGCCATGGCTGTGGGTGATGCAGCCAGGGGCTGGGATGGTTTTTAGCAGCCCCAGGCCAAGTTATGTGTGGAGGTCTTGGAGGCTGACACAGAGCAAGCAGCTTGGGGAGCAGGGAGCTGGGAGAGGATGGACCTGGACTCTGCAGCCTGCTGGGACCCATCTGGAACCTTCCTCCTGAGCAGTGCTGCAGTTGCTTTGGCAGCAGAGTGCTGGTTAGAGCCCAGCATGGGCACAGCTTTGGAGAGGCCTCTGGGGATGCCCCAGCCCAAGCCCTGCTCCAGCAGGGCACCCCCAGCAGCTTGCCCAGCAGCACAGTGCCAGGGGAGTTGGAAGCTCTCCACACAAGGACACTCCACAGCCTCTCTGGGCAGCCTGCTCCAGGCTCCAGCACCCTCACCACAAACAACTTTCTCCTCCTCTCCACAGGCAGCCTCCTGCCTGCCACTCTCTGCCCCTTGCCCCTTGGCCTGCCACTGCCCACCACTGGCCCCAGGCTCCTGCCAAGCCTCTTGCCCCCCAGCCTTAAATCTCCACAGAGTGGCTCAGGTTGGAAGTGAGCTTAGAGGTCTCCTCCAGCCTCCCCACCACGGGCAGGGGCTGCCTCTCCACTGGATCAGCTCCTCATGGGCAGGTGGAGGCTCCTGGCTTGCGCTCTGTGCCCACCGCCCCTTGGCCTGGCACTGGGCACCACTGAGTCTGGGCACATCCTCTTGCCCCCCTCCCTCCTGACTCCTGTGTCGTGCCCTGCAGGTTACCCACGGTACCTGGTGGTAGGAGACCACCTGTCTGGAGAGCACCACCTGAAGATCCTGAGGGCTGACCTGCAGGACGATGCTGTCTACGAGTGCCAGGCCATCCAGGCTGCCATCCGCTCGCGCCCGGCCAGGCTGACCGTGCTGGGTGAGTCCAGCCCTGGGGCTCTCAGTGCCCTCCTGCCTCAGGAGCAGCCCTAGGGGCAGTGCTGGGTGCCAGGGCAGGAGGGGGGGAACTGAATCCAGCATCAGAGTGATGTGGGAAGCTCTGAGTGCCAGCTCCAGCAGCATGGAACTGCTCAGAGAGCAGAGATGAGTGTTTGGGAGGCTCTGGGTGCCAGCCCCAGCAGCATGGAACTGCTCAGGGAGCAGGGATGAGTGTTTGGGAGGCTCTGGGTGCCAGCCCCAGCAGCATGGAACTGCTCAGGGAGCAGGGATGAGTGTTTGGGAGCCTCTGGGTGCTAATCCCAGCAGCATAGAACTGCTCAGAGAGCAGAGATGAGTGTTTGGGAGCCTCTGGGTGCTAATCCCAGCAGCATGGAACTGCTCAGGGAGCAGGGATGAGTGTTTGGGAGGCTCTGGGTGCCAGTCCCAGCAGCATGGAACTGCTCTGGGAGCAGGGATGAGTGTTTGGGAGGCTCTGGGTGCCAGCCCCAGCAGCATGGAACTGCTCAGGGAGCAGGGATGAGTGTTTGGGAGGCTCTGGGTGCTAATCCCAGCAGCATGGAAGCTAATTAAGGAGCAGGGATGAGTGTTTGGGAGCCTCTTGATCCCCACCACCTTTCCAGCTCCCCCTGGAAGTGTTCTGTGTGCCCTGCCCTGGGTGCTCCTGCCTTGGCAGGGGCTTGGCCTGGGTGATCTCTGGAGCTCCCTTCCTGCCCCTGCCGTGCTCTGTCCCTCTGTGCCAGCCCCAGAAGTGGCTCTGTGCCCTCCCTGTGGCTCCAGACTTGCCTGGCTGCAGTCACCACGGGAATGAGTTCTCATTCCTGCTCTGCCTGATTACCTCCCCCTCACCTCCCTCCCTCCCACCCTACCCCCAAACCTCCCCAGCCCCCACCTCTACCTTCCCTGCCCATGAAGATCCTTTCTGATGCCTCTCTCTGCTCAGCCTCCCCCTCCCAGCAGCAGCTCCCAGCTCTGACTCCTGCCCCAGCCCCCGGAGCAGCCTCCCAGCCGCTGCGCGCAGCAGGAGGAGGCTGCCAGGAGGGGAAGGATTCTCCTCTCTCAGCACAGAGCTGTCTCACCTCCTCCTGCCGCTCCCGGGCTGCCTCCCCGTGCGCTGGAGCAGGCAGCAGCAGCAGCGAAGCTGTTGCGTTCCAGCTAAAGATTTCCAGAGCAAGTCGCTCCCGGGGCGCGGCGGCGCCGAGCGGAGCCCGCAGGGAGCGGAGCCCGCAGGGAGCGGAGCCCGCAGGGAGCGGAGCCCGCAGGGAGCGGAGCCCGCAGGGAGCGGAGGCAAATCGCTGCCGTCTGTGGGCTCCCAGGACGGGAGGGAGGCGTTGGTGTGAGCGGGGATGGGAGCTGCTAACTGGGACATGGACTGCTGCTGCTGCTGCAGAGGGCTTCCTCCGGAGGGGAGGGGAAGGGGAAGGGGAAGGGGAAGGGGAAGGGGAAGGGGAGGAAAGGAAAGGAAAGAGGAAAGGAAAGGGGGAAGGAAAGGGGGAAGGAAAGGGGGAAGGAAAGGGGGAAGGAAAGGGGGAAGGAAAGGGGGAAGGAAAGGGGGAAGGAAAGGGGGAAGGAAAGGGGGAAGGAAAGGGGGAAGGAAAGGGGGAAGGAAAGGGGGAAGGAAAGGGGGAAGGAAAGGGGGAAGGAAAGGGGGAAGGAAAGGGGGAAGGAAAGGGGGAAGGAAAGGGGGAAGGAAAGGGGGAAGGAAAGGGGGAAGGAAAGGGGGAAGGAAAGGGGGAAGGAAAGGGGGAAGGAAAGGGGGAAGGAAAGGGGAAGGAAAGGGGGAAGGAAAGGGGGAAGGAAAGGGGGAAGGAAAGGGGGAAGGAAAGGGGGAAGGAAAGGGGGAAGGAAAGGGGGAAGGAAAGGGGGAAGGAAAGGGGGAAGGAAAGGGGGAAGGAAAGGGGGAAGGAAAGGGGGAAGGAAAGGGGGAAGGAAAGGGGGAAGGAAAGGGGGAAGGAAAGGGGGAAGGAAAGGGGAAGGAAAGGGGGAAGGAAAGGGGGAAGGAAAGGGGGAAGGAAAGGGGGAAGGAAAGGGGGAAGGAAAGGAAAGGAAAGGAAAGGAAAGGAAAGGAAAGGAAAGGAAAGGAAAGGAAAGGAAAGGAAAGGAAAGGAAAGGAAAGGAAAGGAAAGGAAAGGAAAGGAAAGGAAAGGAAAGGAAAGGAAAGGAAAGGAAAGGAAAGGAAAGGAAAGGAAAGGAAAGGAAAGGAAAGGAAAGGAAAGGAAGCTGCAGCACTCGGCTGCAAACAGAGCATGGCTTCAGCTGGGAGGGACCCCAAAGGTCACCTGCTGCAACCTCCCTCTCATGCCCAGGGACACCTCTCAACGAGCCCAGGTTGCTCAAGGCCTCATCCAACCTGGGCTTGAACAGCTCCAGGGATGAGGCATCCACAGCCTCCCTGGGTAGCCTGTGCCAGACTCTCCTCAGCCTTGGTTGAAAGAGTCCCAGAATGGCTCAGGTTGGAAGGGACCTCAGAGCTCAGCTCCCACACCCTCCCCACCCTGCCCAGGGACATCTCTCAACTAGCCCAGGGGGCTCAGGGCTTCATCCAGCCTGGCCTTGCACACCCCCAGGCAGGAGGCAGCCACAGCCTCCCCAGGCAGGCTCTCAGCACCCTCCTACTGCAGAGCTTCTGCCTCAGCTCCACTCTCAGCCTGCTCTGCCTCAGCTCCAAACCATTCCCCTTGGCCTGGCTCTGGCACCCTCAGCAGAAGTCTCTCTGCAGCCTTCCTGCAGGCTCCCTTCAGACCCTGGCAGCAGCTCTGAGGTCCTCCTGGAGCCTTCTCCTCTGCAGGCTGCCAGCCCTGGCAGCATCCTGGTGGCCTTCTCTGGCCTTGAGCCCCATGGATGAGCAAATGCAGCTTTGCAGCTCCTCAGTGCCACCTTTTTCACTTTAGGTGTGTTAATTCCTGCCCTTGGGGCACAACAGCCCCATGCAGCCCTCCAGGTTTGGGGCAGAGTGGCTGGAAAGTGCCCAGCAGGAAGGGCCCTGGGGGTGCTGGGTGGCAGCAGCTGAAGGGGAGCCAGGGGGTGCCCAGGTGGGCAAGGAAGGGCAGCAGCAGCCTGGCCTGGCTCAGCAGTGGTGTGGGCAGCAGGAGCAGGGCAGGGATTGTGCCCCTGGGCTGGGCACTGCTGAGGCCACCCCTTGAGGGCTGGGTTCAGCTGTGGGCCCTGAGTGCCAGGAGGACACTGAGGAGCTGGAGCAGGGCCAGAGAAGGGCAGCAAAGGTGGGGAAGGGTCTGGAGAAGAGGGCTGGGGAGGGGCAGCTGAGGGAGCTGGGGGTGCTGAGCGTGGAGCAGAGGAGGCTGAGAGGAGACCTCATTGCTCTCTGCAGCTCCCTGCCAGGAGCCTGCAGCCAGCTGGGGCTGGACTCTGCTGCCAGGGAAGAAGGCACAGGAGGAAAGGAAATGCCCTCAGGTTGCCTCAGGGCAGGTTTAATTTAGCCATGAGCAACAACTTCTTCCCCTCGAAGGCTGGCAAGGTCTGTGCCAGGCTGCCCAGGGCAGTGCCCTGGAAGGGTTTGAAGTCCTTGGAGATGTGGTGCTGAGGAAGAGCTGGACAGGAAGACCTGGATGGTTCCTTCCACCCAGAGGGTGGCACAGGTTGAGGGTGGTGAGACACTGGCACAGGTTGCCCAGGGAGGTTGTGGAGCACAGAAGCACCCAACGTGATCTAAGATCACGTTGGGTGCTTCTGTGCTCCACAACCTCCCTGAAGGTGCTCAGGACCAGGCTGGATGAGGCCTTAAGTTCTAAGAGTGGGAGGTGTCCCTGCCACTGTCTGATCTTTGAGGTCCCTTCCAACCTAAACCCTTCTGTGATTCTCTCACAGCCATTCCTTGGGCTCCCTGAGCAGCTCGGTGCTGCCTTACCCTTTCCTGCCAGCTTTGCCACTTGGTCCCTCTCAAATGCCCCCTTCCAGTGGCACCCAGCTGGGTCCCTAGGTACTGTCATTCATGTCTGACAAGAGCTGTGTGGGGCTGATGCCTCCTGGTGCCCTGCTCTGGCACGGAGCTGCTGCTGAAATATTGAAGCTGTTGTCTTGTCCTGTTCAAATCTACAGAGTCCACTCCGGTGGAACAGAGCATGCCAAAGCTCTGGAATTCCACACACTCCAACAGATTGAGCCTGTCAGCAAATGTCCCTCTGCAGCCTTCCTGCAGGCTCCCTTCAGGCACTGGCAGCAGCTCTGAGGTCCTCCTGGAGCCTTCTCCTCTGCAGGCTGCACCCCCCCAGCTCCCTCAGCCTGTGCTCACAGCAGAGCTGCTGCAGCCCTGGCAGCATCCTGGTGGCCTCCTCTGGCCTTGAGCCCCATGGATGAGCAAATGCAGCTTTGCAGCTCCTCAGTGCCACCGTTTTCCACTTTAGATGTGTTAATTCCTGCCCTTGGGGCACAACAGCCCCATGTAGCCCTCCAGGTTTGGGGCAGAGTGGCTGGGAAGTGCCCAGCAGGAAAGGCCCTGGAGGTGCTGGGTGGCAGCAGCTGAAGGGGAGCCAGGGGGTGCCCAGGTGGGCAGGAAGGGCAGCAGCAGCCTGGCCTGGCTCAGCAGTGGTGTGGGCAGCAGGAGCAGGGCAGGGATTGTGCCCCTGGGCTGGGCACTGCTGAGGCCACCCCTTGAGTGCTGGGTTCAGCTGTGGGCCCTGAGTGCCAGGAGGACACTGAGGAGCTGGAGCAGGGCCAGAGAAGGGCAGCAAAGGTGGGGAAGGGTCTGGAGAAGAGGGCTGGGGAGGGGCAGCTGAGGGAGCTGGGGGTGCTGAGCGTGGAGCAGAGGAGGGAAGAGCTTCTCCTCGTGGAGTCTTGTGAGCACATCCTGCTTGGGAAGGTGGCTGAGGCCATCCCAAAGCTGGGAAGGACTCCACGACCTGGGAGGTCTCTTCCACCCACAACCATTCTGTGCTCTGCTGATGCCAGGAGCTGTGCTCCTGGGGGAGCAGGTGGGACCCAGGGGGTGTGTTTTGGACATGCTCATGCCATGGATGTTGGCTGGCATTTGGCAGCTACCCTGACAGCTCTTCCAGGCAGAGGCACTTCCAGGGATGCAATAACTGCTGGCAGCTGCAGTCACATCCTGAGCAGCTGAGGTGACAATCAGAGCATCACTGAATGGGCTGGAAGGGACTGTAAAGCTCATCCAGTTCTAACCCCCTGCCATGCCCAGGGACACCTCCCACCAGCCCAGGGGGCTCAGGGCTTCATCCAGCCTGGCCGTGAGCACCCCCAGGCAGGAGGCAGCCACAGCCTCCCCGGGCAGGCTCTCAGCACCCTCCTACTGCAGAGCTTCTGCCTCAGCTTCCACTCTCAGCCTGCTCTGCCTCAGCTCCAAACCATTGCCCTTGGCCTGGCTCAGACACCCTCAGCAGAAGTCTCTCTGCAGCCTTCCTGCAGGCTCCCTTCAGGCTCTGGCAGCAGCTCTGAGGTGCCCCTGGAGCCTTCTCCTCTGCAGGCTGCACCCCCCCAGCTCCCTCAGCCTGTGCTCACAGCAGAGCTGCTGCAGCCCTGGCAGCATCCTGGTGGCCTCCTCTGGCCTCTCTCCAGCAGCTCTGAGTCCTTCTGCTGCTGGGGCCAGCAGAGCTGGAGGCAGGGCTGGAGGTGAGCTGTGAGCAGAGCAGAGCCAGGGGCAGGATGCCCTCTCCTGCCCTCTGCCCACCCTGCTCTGGCTGCAGCCAGGTTTGCCCCAGGCTGAGGCAGGAGCTGCAGCTCTGTGCTGCAGGGGCTGGTGAGGCTGCGGGGCAGGGATCTGGGGTGTGGATCCCTGCACTTGTCCCTCAGGCACAGGATGCCAAAGCAGCCACTTGCCAGGGAAGCCCAAGCCCGGCAGCCGCTGGGCAGCCGCCAGAGGGCTGCGTGCTCCCTGCTGGAGCTTTCCTGGCAGGGCCCCCTCAGTTCTGGTCTAACTAAGCTGGGCATGAATCGAGGCAAGCAGGAGCCTGGTTAGGGCCGGGAGGCAGCAGCGGCGCAGAGGCATGAGGAGAACGCTCCGGGGGGGAGCGCAGGGGAGGTGCCCCCAGGCTGCAGCGGGGCGGCAGCAGGGAGGGTGCAGGCAGAAGGGTGCAGGGAGGGCACAGGCAAGGACAAACAGGCAGGGTGGGCACAGGCAGAGAGGGCACAGGCAGGGAGGGCACAGGCAGTAGGGCACAGGCAGGGAGGTACAGGCAGGAGGGTGCAGGGGGGGCACAGGCAGGGTGGGCACAGGTAGGGAGGGCACAGGCAGGGGGCACAGGCAGGGGGGCACAGGCAGGGGGGCACAGGCAGGAGGGCACAGGCAGGGGGCACAGGCAGGGGGGCACAGGCAGGGAGGGCACAAGCAGGAGGGCACAGGCAGGGGGCACAGGCAGGAGGGCACAGGCAGGGGGCACAGGCAGGGATGGGTGGCACAGGCAGGGGGCACAGGCAGGGGGCACAGGCAGGGGGGCACAGGCAGCAGGTCCCAGCGCCGGCAGAAGCCTGTGGGGAAGATGCTGAGCTGTGGCAGCCGCGGGCAGGGCAGTGGGGGGGGGTTGGGGGCTCGGCGAGGCCGGCAGGGAGCTGCCGCAGCTGGCAGGCAGCAGAGCCAGGAGCCACTCCGGAGGGGGGGATTGGCTTCCCCGGCAGGGAGAGAGGGGAGGGCAAGAGAAGAGGGAGAGCCCTCCTAGTGCTGAGCTGGCACCAGAGGCATCAGGGAGCTGGCAGGGAGCTCCAGGCAGGCAGAGCAGCTCCCTGCTGCAGCACAGCACCGCTGGCAGCTGGAGGGCAAGGCCAGCCCAGAACCCAGCCTGGGAGGGTGCAGAAAGGGAGCTCTGGGGATGCCCCAGCCCAAGACCCTCCAGCAGGGCACCCCCAGCAGCTTGCCCAGCAGCACAGTGCCAGGGGGGTTGGAAGCTCTCCACACAAGGACACTCCACAGCCTCTCTGGGCAGCCTGCTCCAGGCTCCAGCACCCTCACAACAAACAACTTTCTCCTCCTCTCCACAGGCAGCCTCCTGCCTGCCACTCTCTGCCCCTTGCCCCTTGGCCTGCCACTGCCCACCACTGCCAAGAGCCTGGCCCCAGGCTCCTGCCCCCCACAGCTCCTTCAGCTCTTGCTGCTGAGCACTCAGCAGATGCCCTCTGGAGCTGCTCTCCTGCAGCCTCTCAGCCCCAGGGCTCTCAGCCTTTGCTCCTCACACAGCTGCTCCAGGCCCCTCAGCAGCTTCCCAGCCCCCACTGCACTCTCTGCACCACTGCCCTGCCTCTGCCCCTGGGCACCACACAGCTGGGCCCAGCACTGCACACGTGGCCTCAGCAGGGCACAGCACGGGGCAGCACAACCTCCCTTGCCCTGCTGCCCACACTCTGCTCCATGCCCCCCACCACACCTTTGCCCTCCTTGGCCCCCAGCCCACACTGCTGCCTCCTGCCCACTTGTGCCCCCTAGCACTGCCAGCTCCTGCTCCTTGCAGCTGCTTCCATCAGGTCAGTTCCTGACCCCACCATGAAGCCTCACCCCATGGCAGCCAGGGGCAGGCAGGACCTGCAGTGCCAGCAGGATGGAGGATCCAGGTCAAGTGGAGCAGATGGTGCTGGGGAAGCTGGATGGTTGTGTGGCTGCTCTGCACCACTGCATCCTGGCAGGAGCATCCCAGACCTGCCATGGTCCTCCCAGCATGAGCTGTGACACCTCCAGCCCTGCCTTGTCCCATCAGGCTCCTCCACACCACTCACCCTGCAGCTTGGCACAGCCAAAGGGTGGATCCCTCAGGGATGCTGATGGAAACCTGGAGACAACCAGGGCAAGAAGACCATGGGGGGAAGCAGAGAAGCTACTTGCAGAGGCTTCAGATGAATAATTGATAGGCAATTACCTGCAGAGTCACCTTTGGATGGGCTCAGTCCCCTGTCTCCTCCCCTCCCACAGCCTCTTCCAGCATTAACTTTGCCTTCACATGGGGCCCCTCAGAGAGAACCTTGCTTAGCCCAACATGAATCATTTACTGCTACAGATTCAGCTCATTTGAAGTGAGAGCTCCTGTCTTGCAAGCTGGCAGAAGCCAGGGGCAGGACAAGAGGAGGTCCCCTCCGTGCCAAGCGCCTCCATGTTCACTCCCAGCCCTTCTCCTCTCTTCGTGTCTCCTCCCAGAGCTCCTCTGCAGAGCAGGGGGAGCTGTTCCCATCCCCCAGAGGCTGGCTGGCAGCTCCAGACAGCTCTGCTGCCCAGCTTTGCTGCTCCTGCTTGGAGCTAGGGCTGAAAGTTAAGAGGCAGGGCCCAGAGGAGGCCATGGAGATGAGCCAAGGTCTGGAGAACCTCTGCTGTGGGGACAGGCTGAGGGAGCTGAGGGTGTTCAGCCTGGGGAAGAGAAGGCTCCAAGGGGACCTTAGAGCTGCTGCCAGTGCCTGAAGGGGCTGCAGGAAGGCTGCAGAGGGACTGGGTGAGGAACAGCTGAGAGCAGGCTGGAGGAGAAGGGTTTGGGGGTGTCAGTTGGTGCCAAGGTGCCCAGCAGCCAGCACTGGTCCCTGGCAGCCCAGAGCCAGCTGTGTGCTGGCTGCAGGCAGAGCAGGGAGAGCAGCAGCACAGGGAGGGGATTCTGCCCCTCTGCTCTGCTCTGCTCAGCCCTCCCCTGCAGCACTGCCTCCAGCTCTGGGAACCCAGCACAAGGAGCTGGAGCTGCTGGAGAGGGCCCAAAAGAGGACATGGAGATGCTCAGAGGGTTGAGGACCTCTGCTGTGGGGCCAGGCTGGGAGAGTTGGGGTTGCTCAGCCTGGAGAAGGCTGCAGGGAGACCTCAGAGCTGCCTGCCAGTGCCTGAAGGGGCTGCAGTGGAGCTGGAGAGGGACTATGGACAAGGGCTGGGAGTGCCTGGAGGAGGGAGAATGGCTGTGAGCTGGGAGAGGGGAGAGGGAGAGTGGAGATGAGGAAGAGATTGTTGAGAGTGAGGGTGGGGAGAGACTGGCACAGGTTGCCCAGGGAGGTTGTGGAGCACAGAAGCACCCAACGTGATCTTTGATCACGTTGGGTGCTTCTGTGCTCCACAATCTCCCTGCAGGTGTTCAGGACCAGGCTGGATGAGGCCTTGAGTGACCTGTGCTGGTGGGAGGTGTCCCTGCCCATGGCAGGGGATTGGAGCTGGATGAGCCTTAAGGTCCCTTCCAACCCAACCTGTTCTGTGACTCCACAACCTGGCAACACCACAACCAGGATGCTACAACAAAGAGCTTATGGCCTGGGCCAGGTCAGTGTCCAGCAGCAGTGTGCAGGAGGGAAACCTGGGCAAGGTGATGGCTCTGATCCAGAAAGAGGGCCCTGGGGGTGCTGGCAGAGAGCAGCTGCAGAGGAGGCAGCAGTGCCCAGGTGGGCAGCAGAGCCAATGGCATCCTGGGCTGGCTCAGGAGCAGTGTGGGCAGCAGGACAAGGGAGGTTCTTGTGCCCCTGTGCTCAGCACTGCTCAGGCCACCCCTGCAGTGCTGTGTCCAGTTCTGGGCTCCTCCATTGCAGAGAGCTGCTGAGGTGCTGGAAGGTGCCCAGAGCAGGGCAGCAAGGCTGGGGAGGGGCCTGGAGCAGAGCCCTGTGAGGAGAGGCTGAGGGAGCTGGGGGGGTGCAGCCTGCAGCAGAGGAGGCTCAGGGCAGAGCTGATTGCTGCCTGCAGCTGCCTGCAGGGAGGCTGTAGCCAGGTGGGGTTGGGCTCTGCTGCCAGGCAGCCAGCAGCAGAAGAAGGGAACAGAGTCTGAGGTTGTGCCAGGGCAGGTCTAGGCTGGATGTGAGGAGGAAGTTGTTGTCAGAGAGAGTGATTGACACTGGAATGGGCTGCCCAGGGAGGTGGTGGAGTGCCCATCCCTGGAGGTGTTGAAGAGGAGGCTGCAGGAGGCACTTAGTGCCAGGGGTTAGCTCATCAGAAGGTGTTAGGGGATAGGTTGGGCTGGATGAGCTCAGAGCTCTTTTCCAACCTGGTTGATTCTGATTCTGTTCAGCCTGGAACCACTTCAAGTGGTTCCCCCTCCCCCGCCCCCCCTTTTCCTCAGCAATCTTCTCCTGTTTCCCTGGGTGCCCAGAGCCAGCCCAGGGAGGAAGCTGTCAGCTCAGAGCAGCACAGCAGCAGCCATGCAGATGTGATCCTTCCCTTCCCCTTGAAGACTGTTTGGGTCTTGGCAGAGCTGCATTTGCTGCTGGGAAGATTGTCAGTGGCAAAATAGCAACTGGGTCTGCTGAGAGGGGGAGAGAAACATCAAACAATTGAGCACAGATCCCAGATAACCTAAATATTTGATGCCCTGTCTGAGCAGCTCAGGTTCAGAGCTCTGAGCAGGCTCCTCTCCAGCAGAGCCTGCACTGCCTCCCTCCTTGGCAGCCTTGGGTGGCTCCTGGGCTGGGCAGGCAGAAATACAGAGCCATAGAATCAGGCAGGGCTGGAAGGGAGCACAAGGAGCAGGCAGTGCCAACCCCTGCCATGCCCAGGGACACCCTACCCTAGAGCAGGCTGCACACAGCCTCAGCCAGCCTGGCCTCAAACACCTCCAGCCATGGGGCCTCAACCACCTCCCTGGGCAACCCATTCCAGCCTCTCACCACTCTCCTGCTCAACAACTTCCTCCTCACCTCCAGCCTCACTCTCCCCACCTCCAGCTTTGCTCCATTCCCCCAACTCCTGCCACTCCCTCACAGCCTCAAAAGTCTCTCCCCAGCTTTTTTGCAGCCCCCTGCAGGTCCTGGCAGGCCACAAGAAGGTCCCCTGGGAGCCTCCTCTGCTCCAGCCTGCACAGCCCCAACTCTTTCAGGCTGTGCTCACAGCAGAGCTGCTGCAGCCTCTGAGCATCCTCCTGGCCCTGAGGTTTGTATAAATGCAGAATGGTTTGGGGTGGAAGAGGCCTCTGAGCTCATCCAGCCCAAGCAGCAACCCAGCCCCACCCTGGCCACCAAAACGTGGCCTCAGAGCCATGGCCACAGGGTTCTGGATCACCTCCAGGGATGGGTGAAGGTGGACACAGAGCCCCCAGGGAGGACTGGCAGGAGGTGCTGGGGTGCTCAAGAAGGTGCCCAAGGTGTTGCTGAGCTGCTGACACCACCTGGGTGCCAGGGCACAGTGACCAGTGCCAACCCTGCACCGGGGCACAGCTCTGGTCCCAGACCACAGAGCCAGTAAGGTTGGCAAAGAGCTCCAAGAGCACCAAGTCCAACCTCCCCCCAGCACCTTCATGCCACTGGAGCATGTGCCCAGGTGCCATGGCTCTGCAGCTGCTGGCAGAGGAACCACAGAGGAGTGGAGTTGCTTGGGGTGGGAAAAGCCTTCCAAGATCACTGAGCCCAGCAGCAACCCAGCCCCAGCATGGGCACCAAACCAGTGCCAAGGCCACAGGGTGCTGGGACACCCCCAGGGATGGGCACTGCACCTCCTCCCTGGGCAGCCTGTGCCAAGCCCTGGCCACTCCTGCAGCAAAGGAACTGTTCCTCATGGCCAACCTGAACCTCCCTGGCACAATTTCAGGCCACTTCCTGAGGATTCCCTCTGTGCCCTCATCAGGGCAGTGAGGAGGATGTGGAACCAGACTGGACCTCATTTCACAGAGCTGTCAGGGCTGGAAGGGACCTCAAGGCCCATCCAGCTCCAGCCCCTGCCATGGGCAGGGACACCTCACACGAGGTCAGGTTGCTCAGAGCCACATCCAGCCTGGCCTTAAACACCTGCAGGGATGAGGCTTCCAGCACCTCCCTGGGCAGCCTGTGCCAGGCTCTCACCACCCTCATGGCCAAGAACTTCTTCCTAAGGTCTCATCTCAATCTCCCCTCCTCTGGCTTGGACCCATCCCCCCCAGTCCCATCACTAATGACAGCCTGAGAAGTCCCTCCCCAGCTTCCCTGCAGCCCCCTTCAGACACTGGGAGGCCACAAGGAAGCCTCCCTGGAGCCTTCTCCTCTCCAGCCTGCACTGCCCCAACTCTCTCAGCCTGTGCCCACAGCAGAGCAGCTCCAGCCCTCTGCTCACCCTCCTGGCCCTGCTCTGGACACCTCCCAACACCTCCCAACACCTCCAGATCTTTGATGAGGAGTCTCCCAAAATTCACATCCATTAAGGGGCTGGAGCCAGGCTTGGGTGACCCCAGCAGAGTTTTGTGCTCTGCAGGTTCACTCAGAGCTGCTCCCAGCAGCACAGAGCCAGGCTCAGGTCCTGCAGGCAGATTGCTGTGCCCAGAAGCCTCTCTCCTTCCCCTTGAACCCCCCCCCAGCAGCTGGTGCCAGCTCTCCCACCAAACCCTGCCTGGCTCCTGCCCTGGCAGCAGCCACCTGAGCCTCACAGCTCCTACCTGAGCGCTGGAGGCTGAAGGAGCTCAGAGCAAATGGGAAGAGACAGAGCTGGGGATGATTAATGGGGGGATCAGGAGGCAATCTGAGATCCTTGTCCTGATGTGGGGAGGGCCTGACCTGTGCTCAGTGAACATGAAGTGCCTGTGCAGAGCCTGCTGGGCTGCTGCTGGCTGATGGATGCCGAGCACAGAGAGCTGATAAAAACCTCTCCTGCTTCTCCAGCAGCTTCTGAGCCTCTGCACAGCTCCTCTCTCTGCCCCTACACAGCTCCTCTTGCTGCCCCTGCCCAGCTCCTCTCTCTGCCCCTGCCCAGCTCCTCTCTCTGCCCCTGCCCAGCTCCTCTTGCTGCCCCTGCACAGCTCCTCTTGCTGCCCCTGCTCAGCTCCTCTTGCTGCCCCTGCACAGCTCCTCTTGCTGCCCCTGCCCAGCTCCTCTCTCTGCCCCTGCCCAGCTCCTCTCGCTGCCCCTGCCCAGCTCCTCTCTCTGCCCCTGCCCAGCTCCTCTTGCTGCCCTTGCCCAGCTCCTCTCTCTGCCCCTACACAGCTCCTCTTGCTGCCCTTGCCCAGCTCCTCTCTCTGCCCCTACACAGCTCCTCTTGCTGCCCCTGCCCAGCTCCTCTCTCTGCCCCTACACAGCTCCTCTCTCTGCCCCTGCCCAGCTCCTCTTGCTGCCCCTGCCCAGCTCCTCTCTCTGCCCCTACACAGCTCCTCTCTCTGCCCCTACCCAGCTCCTCTCTCTGCCCCTGCCCAGCTCCTCTCTCTGCCCCTACACAGCTCCTCTTGCTGCCCCTGCCCAGCTCCTCTCTCTGCCCCTACACAGCTCCTCTCTCTGCCCCTGCCCAGCTCCTCTCTCTGCCCCTACACAGCTCCTCTCTCTGCCCCTACCCAGCTCCTCTCTCTGCCCCTGCCCAGCTCCTCTCTCTGCCCCTACACAGCTCCTCTTGCTGCCCCTGCCCAGCTCCTCTCTCTGCCCCTACACAGCTCCTCTTGCTGCCCCTGCCCAGCTCCTCTCTCTGCCCCTGCCCAGCTCCTCTCTCTGTCCCTGCCCAGCTCCTCTTGCTGCCCCTGCCCAGCTCCTCTCTCTGCCCTTGCCCAGCTCCTCTTGCTGCCCCTGCCCAGCTCCTCTCGCTGCCCCTGCCCAGCTCCTCTTGCTGCCCCTGCCCAGCTCCTCTCGCTGCCCCTGCACAGCTCCTCTTGCTGCCCCTGCTCAGCTCCTCTTGCTGCCCCTGCCCAGCTCCCCTTGCTGCCCCTGCCCAGCTCCTCTCTCTGCCCTTGCCCAGCTCCTCTCTCTGCCCCTGCCCAGCTCCTCTCTGGAGCTCTGCCCCTTTACTGCCCCTGCTCTCCCCACTGCTGCTGGGGGCATGCCCTGCCCTCGGCACAGGAGAACAGACTCAGAGTGCATCAGGTGGGAAGGGACCCCCCAAGGGCATCTTGCCCAACCCCTCTGCAGGCAGCAGGGACACCTCCAGCTGGAGCAGGCTGCCCAGGGACACATCCAGGCTGATCTTGAATGGTTCCAAGGATGAGGCCTCAACCTCTGGGCAGCCTCTGCCAGTGTCTGACCCCCCTCACGGTGCAGAACTTCCTCCTGGTGTCCAACCTAACTCTGCCCTGCTCCAGTTCCCTTCTAGTCACATCCCTGAGCATAGCCTGGCCCTGCAGCCCTCCTGCCTGGGGGAAACCCCAGTGAGGAGCCTTCAGCTGACCCCAGTGAGGAGCCTTCAGCCAACTCCAGTGCAGGATCCTTCCTTCAGCCAGCTCCAGTGCAGGATCCTTCCTTCAGCCAGCTCCAGTGCAGGATCCTTCTTGCAGCTGAGACTCTGCTCCTGGCTCCCAAGCCTGTGGCTCCTGAGGTCCCCAGCATGGCCACATCCCTCCTGTGCTGTACCCAGCTCAGTGGCTGCTTCCCCGTGGGGTTAATCACCATGGCACATCTCTGCAGACACCAAGAGCTGCTTTGAGAGGTCCCTCAGGGGTGGGAGACACAAAGTGGAGGGGCAGCAGCATGCTGGGGGTAATGCAGCTGCAGTCCCACGGGGAGGAGCTGCAGCAGCTGGGGGGGTGTGGGGGGTGACTGCATAGGCTTTAGTGACCAGAAGCAGGGATGAGGCTCGCAGGTGCTGCTGCCTTGGCTGGTCCAACACCTACAGCAGGTAGCTCTGGGAGTCCCTTCCCACCCAAACCAGTCTGGGGTGCCAGGATCCTGTGCCCTGGAGGCTGCTTTGGCTGCACACAGCAGCTGCTGAGCAGCTCTGCAGGCTGCAGCTCCTTCCCAGGCCATTTTCTCTCTCTCTTCCCACCCTGATTTCACAGCTTGCCAAGCTCTCAGAGGCCAGAGCCTTGCTGAGAGGCTGTTGCTCAGCCTGGAGCAGCCATCAGGAAGGGCTTAGTGCCATCTTTTTTCCCTTTCCATGCCAAGAGGAAGCTTCTCTGCTGGGCAGGCTGCAGGTTCTTCCTCCTTATCCACTCCCAAATCTGAGCTAAATGGGCTCAGGTCGTGGAGCTGAGGAGGAAAATAAGCAAGAGACAGGAGAGTCCTGCTGCTGCTCTGCCTGGGACAGCCCAAACCTGTCCCTGCTGCAGCTTTCCTGGGGCTGTTTCACTCCTTCCCCACTGCTGGTGACACCTGACAAGGCAGAAATCCCTGTCTGGGGCTTTGGCTTTCATTGCCCCAGGTCACCTCACTCAGAGTCACAGAACATCAGAGCCTGTGCAGCATGGGCAGGGGGCTGCAGGCAGAGCTCAGAGCTGCTGCCAGCCCTGCAGGGGCTCCAAGCAGGCTGCAGAGGGACTGTGGCCAAAGGGCTGCAGGGACAGCACCAGGGGCAATGGTTTGGGAGCAGAGCAGAGCAGATTGAGGTTGGATGTGAGGAACAAGCTCTGCAGCAGGAGGCTGCTGGAAGCCTGCAACAGGTTGCCCAGGGAGGTGGTTGAGGCCCCAGGCCTGGAGATGTCCCAGGTGAGGCTGGGCAGGGCTGTGGGCAGCCTGCTCTGGTGGAGCTGCCCCTGCTGGCTGCAGGGAGGGGCTGGGGCAGCTGTGGAGGTCCCTTCCAGCCCCTTCTGTGAGTCTGTGTTGGGGGGCACAGGGAATGGTCTCCCCCAGTGGGACACTCCCCTCGCTGAGCAGGGTGATCATTGGCTCCTGGCTGGACAGGGCTGTGGGCAGGGCAGGGGTAAGTTGGACATCAGGAGGGAGTTCTGCACAGTGAGGATGCTGAGACACTGGAACAGGCTGCAGGGGAGGTGATCGAGGCCCCAGCCCTGGAGCCATCCAGGCTCAGCCTTGCTGTGTCCCTGAGCAGCCTGCTGCAGTGGAGCTGCCCCTGCTGGCTGCAAGGGGGGGCTGGGGCAGCTGTGGAGTCCCTTCCAGCCCAGCCCAGTCTGTGATTCTAGGAGTCTAAGATGAAAGAGACCCTCCAGGGGCATCCTGCCCAACCCTGTGCAGGCACAGGGACACCTCCAGCCGGAGCTGAGCAAGCTCAGCAAGGCTGAGCTTGAATGGCTCCAGGGATGGGACCTCAAGCACCTCCCTGGACTGCCTGTTCCAGTGTCTCAGCACCCTCACTGAGCAGAACTGCCTCCTGATGTCCAACTTAACTCTGCCCTGCTCCAGTTTCAAGCCACTGTCCTCATCCTGCCACTCCAAGTCCTCCTCAACAGTCCCTACCCAGCTCTCCTGCAGCCCCCTTAGGTGCTGGCAGGCAGCTCTGAGCTCTCCCTGCAACCTTCTCCAGGCTGAGCAACCCCAACTCTCCCAGCCTGGCCCCACAGGGAGGTTTTCCATCCCTCTGATCATCTTTGTCCATCTCTGCTGGACCTTCTCCAGCAGCTCCAGCTCCTTGTGCTGGGTTCCCAGAGCTGGAGGCAGAGCAGAGGGGCAGAATCCCCTCCCTGTGCTGCTGCTCTCCCTGCTCTGCCTGCAGCCAGCACACAGCTGGCTCTGGGCTGCCAGGGACCAGTGCTGGCTGCTGGGCACCTTGGCAGCAGCTGCAGAGGCAGAAAGGTGGGAAGCAGGAGAACAAGTGGTGGATGCTGGGGAAATCAGCTGGGAGTGATGGAGACCTTCTGGAGGCTCCTGGGCAGTTTGGCTCCAACTGACACCTCCAGGCCCTTCCCCTCTGGCCTCCTCTCTAGGCTCTCCCCACAGCAGAGCTTCTCCAGCTCACTCCATGGCCTCCTCTGGACCCTCCCCACAGTTCCTTGTGTTGGCTGCCCCAGAACTGGCCCCAGCCTGCAGCTGAGGTCTGAGCAGAGCAGCGCAGCAGAAGCAGCAAGCTTGGCCTCGCTCCTCTCCCCCCTCTGAGCATAAACCTGCTTTGGGGGAGCCTGTTGGCAGGACAGGAGGATACCAAAGGGGAAAGTGGCCCCAAGCTGGATGGGTTTCTGCTGGAATGCAGCAGCCTGGTTGGGTTCTTCGCTGCTGAGGGCAAGCAGGGGCAGGGCAGAGTGCAGCAGCACCTGCCAGAGATGCGAGTCGAGGACAGAAACCATCCAAGTCAGGAGGAAACAGCCTCGGAAGGAGGAAACGTTTCAAAGCCCCTGGCAGTCTCCGAGGGGCTTTTAAGGCCACAGTTTACCTTTTGACTGCCTTCTGTTTGCTCGGAACTCCTTTGTTTCCTCCCTGGTTATCGACTGCAGAGGCAGCAGCCAAGCGCCGCAGCCAGCCCCCGGCGGCCGCTCCGCAGCTCCAGCCGCGGGAATCGCCCTCCAGAGGAGCAGTTCTGGGCTCATTTGGCCGCTTCTTTTCAACCCCCCCCCCACACACAGACACCTTCCCCCTCCCTTCTTTCTTTCCCCACTCTGCAAACCTGACTTCAGTTGAATCACTTTGCCACAGAAGGGCCTGAGCTGGAAGGTGTCGAGGTCAGAGCCGGCTGGGAGCAAGAAGCTCTGGGTAGGGAGGTGGGAAAGGGACCTGCAAGAGGGCAGGAAGGGACCTGCAAGGGGGCAAGGAAGGGACCTGCAAGAGGGCAGGAAGGGACCTGCAAGGGGGCAAGGAAGGGACCTGCAAGGGAGCAAGGAAGGGATCTGCAAGGGAGCAAGGAAGGGACCTGCAAGGGAGCAAGGAAGGGACCTGCAAGGGAGCAAGGAAGGGACCTGCAAGGGGGCAGGAAGGGACCTGCAAGGGGGCCAGGAAGGGACCTGCAAGGGAGCAAGGAAGGGATCTGCAAGGGAGCAAGGAAGGGACCTGCAAGGGGGCAGGAAAGGACCTGCAAGGGAGCAAGGAAGGGACCTGCAAGGGAGCAAGGAAGGGACCTGTAAGGGGGCAGGAAGGGACCTGCAAGGGAGCAAGGAAGGGACCTGCAAGGGAGCAAGGAAGGGACCTGTAAGGGGGCAGGAAGGGACCTGCAAGGGAGCAAGGAAGGGACCTGCAAGGGGGCCAGGAGGAGGACCTGGGACAGAAGAGAAGGCCCAAAGGACTGTGAGGGTTTGGGCTGTTCAGGCTAGAGTGACCGGCAAGAGGGCCAGGAAGGGACCTGCAAGGGGGCCAGGAAGGGACCTGCAAGGGAGCAAGGAAGGGACCTGCAAGGGAGCAAGGAAGGGACCTGCAAGGGAGCAAGGAAGGGACCGGCAAGGGAGCAAGGAAGGGACCTGCAAGGGAGCAAGGAAGGGACCTGCAAGAGGGCCAGGAAGGGACCTGCAAGGGGGCCAGGAAGGGACCTGCAAGGGAGCAAGGAAGAGACCTGCAAGGGGCCAGGAAGGGACCTGCAAGGGAGGGAGAGTGGAGGTGAAGAAGAGATTGTTGAGAGAGAGGGTGGGGAGAGACTGGCACAGGTTGCCCATGGAGGTTGTGGAGCACAGAAGCACTGAACACCTCCAGGGAGGTTATGGAGCACAGAAGCACTGAGCACCTCCAGGGAGGTGCTCCACAACCTCCCTGGAGTTGTTTCAGGCCAGGCTGGATGAAGCTTTGAGCAACCTGTGCTGGTGAGAGGTGTCCCTGCCCATGGCAGGGAGGTTGGCAGTGGATGAGCTTCAAGATCCCTTCCAAACCCAACTCATGCTGTGAGCCTCTGAGCAGTGGCCATGAGGAAGCCATCAGGTCCCTCCCCATCTGCACACAAGGGATGTGCTGAGAGCTGCTGGCTCCAGGTGGGCTCAGCTCAGGGCCAGCACTCTGGAGCAGGACATCTCTGCTGCCAGGCTTAGCTCTTGGCTTGGCAGCAAACTCATGGATTAGCAACAACTTTACCTCGAATCCTGGACTCAGTTCTGGGCTCTTCACACCAAGAAGGACATTGAGGAGCTGGAGCAGGACCAGAGAAGGGCAGCAAAGGTGGGGAAGGGTCTGGAGAAGAGGGCTGGGGAGGGGCAGCTGAGGGAGCTGGGGGTGCTGAGCATGGAGAAGAGGAGGCTGAGAGGAGACCTCATTGCTCTCTGCAGCTCCCTGCCAGGAGCTTGCAGCCAGCTGGGGTTGGGCTCTGCTGCCCAGTCTCAGGTGATAGCAGGAGAGGAAGCAGCCTGAAGCTGTGCCAGGATGGAGCTGAGGAACAATTCCTCTGCTGCCAGAGTGGTCAGGGATTGGCACAGGCTGCCCAGGGAGGTGGAGGAGTTCCCAGCCCTGGAGGTGTTCAAGAGTTGTGTGGCCTTGGCACCTGGGGCCATGGCTTGGTGGCCATGGTAGTGCTGGTTGATGTTGGACTGGATGCCCCCAGAGAGCTTTTTGGTCCCTGCATGGTCCCAGAGAGCTTTTTGGTCCCTGCATGGTCCCAGAGAGCTTTTTGGTCCCTGGATGCCCCCAGAGAGCTTTCCCAACCCAAACCACTCTCTGGGCCTGCCACCCCCCAGCTCCCTGCTGCGTTGTCTCCTTTGCTCCCCACCCCCTCCACACCTTTTTTGGGCTCCTGCTGCCGTTGCAGACTCCAGGAGCAAAAACATCAGCCCCGAGGCAGCAGAAGCACTCACCCCGAGCCCACCCAGCGCTGGGATACCTCCATCCCCTCTCCCCTCCTCCTCCTCCTCACTGCTGTGCTGAGAGCACCCTCTCCTGTCTCAGCTCTGCCTCGCTCCACTCCTTCCCTGCAGCTCTCCATCACCTGCAGAGTGAGGAGAGGGCTCTGGGTCCCCCTGGCACTCCCAGCTCAGCTGGGCTGCAGCCTGGCACGCTCCTGGCAGCAGCACCGAGGTCTGCTCCAGGCTGGGGGTAGGCATTTAAGTGCCAACCAGTTTCTAGGCGAGGCCTGTCCTAATGCCTCATTAGAGCTGGTTCTAATTATCTCTCTGCCATCCCCTGCCTGCTCACAATGAAGGGAGAAGCTCCTTGCTGCTGCAGCAGGTGGCTGCAGTGCCCTGGCCCAGGCTGCCTTATCAAAGCAGGGTTGATATTTACAGAGGAGCAGAGGGATCCAATTAGGCTAAAACTAACTGCAGTGAAGTCAGAAACTCAGAGCTGCCCTGGCTGGGGTCTTCCCCTTCGTTCTCTCCTTGCCTGCCTCAAGCTCTGCTGCTGCTTCTGGTGCTTGCCTGGGCCCAAGCTGGGGGGAAAGAGGCAGACCCAGAAGCGTGGCCAAGCAGAGCCAGCAGCAGCCTGGCTTGGATCACAGAACCACAGAAGGGGAGGGGCTGGAAGGGACCCCCAGAGATCACCCAGCCCAAGGGCCCTGCAGGAGGAGGGGCACCCAGGGCAGGGCACACAGAACACATTCAGAGGGCTCTGGAAAGGCTCCAGAGGAGACTCCACAACCTCCCCAGGCAGCCTGCTCCAGCAGCAGGAGCAGGGCAGGGATTGTGCCCCTGGGCTGGGCACTGCTGAGGCCACCCCTTGAGTGCTGGGTTCAGCTGTGGGCCCTGAGTGCCAGGAGGACACTGAGGAGCTGGAGCAGGGCCAGAGAAGGGCAGCAAAGGTGGGGAAGGGTCTGGAGAAGAGGGCTGGGGAGGGGCAGCTGAGGGAGCTGGGGGTGCTGAGCCTGGAGCAGAGGAGGCTGAGAGGAGACCTCATTGCTCTCTGCTGCTCCCTGCCAGGAGCCTGCAGCCAGCTGGGGTTGGGCTCTGCTGCCAGGGAAGAAGGCACAGGATGAGAGGAAATGGCCTCAGGTTGCCCCAGGGCAGGTTTAAGCTGGACATGAGAAGAAACTTCTCCACTGGAAGGGTTCTGAGGGCCTGTGCCAGGCTGCCCATGGAGGTGGCTGAATGCCCACCCCTGGAGGGCTCCAGAGCTGTGGTGCTGAGGCCATGGCTGAGCCCCAACCCTGGCAGAGTTCAGGAGGGGTTGGACTCCACCAAGCTCTCCAAGGTCTTTTCCAGCCCAGGGGATTCCATCACTCTGTGCTGCAGTGATTCTGGAACTCCCTTCCCAGTGCTACCTCTGCAGACCTGTGTCCACCTCTCCTCCTGCTCCCATCCCTCCTCTCCTCCTCCCCCTCCTCCTCCTCCTCCTCCTCCTCCTCCTCCTCCTCCTCCTCCTCCTCCTCCTCCTCCTCCTCCTCCTCCTCCTCTTCCTCCTCCTCCCCCAACGTCAATCACAAAACAACAAGGCAAGACCCAGACCCCCACCACTTGCAGCCCTCCCCCTCCCCTCTCCAGGTTTATTAAGCTCCCTGAGAGCTCTGCCTGTGAGCTTCTGCTGTGCCAGGAGCTGGCTCAGGGCTCTCATCTCACCCTTCCTGCTCAGAGCTGGCTCAGAGCAGTGCCAAGCTGGGAGATGTCCCCAGCGAGGCTAAACCCAATCTGTGCTGCCCTGAGTGAGCCCAGAGGGGAGGCTGCAGTGGGGGTGGGGAGCAGTGCTGCAAGGAGGGGGCTGGGGAGGTCTTTTTAATAGCTAAATAGCCATGAGAGGGGTTGAGGGTGGGGGTGGGGTGGGCATTTTTCAGCCCAAATGGCAGCCCTGGGGAGAAGGACTTGGGGGTGCTGGGGGTGCAGAGCTGGGCAGGAGCCAGCACCGAGCACTGCCAGCCCAGCCCCAGCCTGCCCTGGGCTGGTCCCCAGCAGGGTGGGCAGCAGGGGCAGGGAGGGGATTCTGCCCCTCTGCTGTGGCTGCTGAGACAGGCAGAGAGCAACTGGCACAAGGCTGTGGTCAGCTGGAGGTGCCAGCATGGAGGCTCAGCCTGCTGGCAGTGGGAGCAGAGAGGCAGAACTAGAGTGGAGCTCCTGGAGTAAGGGAACATTGCTAAAGGCTATGGAGTCCCAGACTGGTTTGGGTGGGAAGGGACACTTCAAGGTCATCCACTGAGCCCCCTGCAGCCCCCCAGGGACACCCCCAGCCAGGGCAGGCTGCTCACAGCCCCACACACCCTGCTCTGCAGTGCTGCCAGCCAGGGGCAGCTCCCAGCTCTCTGGGCAGCCTGGCACAGGCTCTCCACACCCTCAGTGCCAAACACTTCTCCCTTCTCTCCACTCTCAAGCTCCCTCTTGCACTTCCAACCCCTCCCCCCTTGGCCTGGCCCAACAGCTCCTGCTCCACACTCTGTGCCCAGCTTGCTTCAAGCCCTGCAAGGCCACCAGAAGGGCTCCCTGGAGCCTTCCCTGCTGCAGGCTGCCCAAGGCCACCTCTGCCAGCCTGGGCTGCCAGCACAGCCCTGCCAGCCCTGCTGTGGCCTCCTCTGGCCCTGCTGCAGCAGGTCCCTGTCTGTGCTGTGCTGAGGGCTCCAGAGCTGCCCCAGCACTGCAGGGGGGTCTCAGCAGGCACAGCAGAGGGGCAGAATCCCCTCCCTGCCCCTGCTGCCCACCCTGCTGGGGATCAGCCCAGGGCAGGCTGGGGCTGGGCTGGCAGCGCTCGGTGCTGGCTCCTGTCCAGCTCTGCACCCCCAGCACCCCCAAGTCCTTCTCCCCAGGGCTGCTCTCAGCCCTTCAGCCCCAGCCTGGGCTGCCACTGGAGGTTGTCCTGACCCTGGAGCAGGACCTGGGCCTTGCCCTTGTGACCCCCAGCAGGTTCACACAGCTGCACTTCTGCAGCTTGTCCAGGTTCCTCTGGGTGGATCCCTCCCCTCAGATGTGCCAATGTGGGATGCCAGCCTCAGCTGTGGCATCCTGCCCTCACCTGCTGCTGTTGGCATGGGCTGGCCTTGCAAGGACAAGGCAGGCTTTGGGTCTCCCACCCTGCAGCAGGCAGGACTTGGCTGCTGCTGTCTCCTCTCTCATCCATCTCTGCTGTGGAACCTCATGAATTTTGCAGTTCATTATTAGAGTCTCTGAATTGGCTGCCATTAATTACAGAGGGCTCCAGCCACGGGGTGCAGAGCTGCCTGCCTGCCTGGTGGCACTGTGGTGGCATCAGGATGAGTCAGAGCAAAGGAAGGAGCCTCCAGAAGGTCTCCATCACTCCCAGATGATTTTCCCAGCATCCACCACTTGTTCTCCTGCTTCCCACCTTTCTGCCTCTGCAGCTGCTGCCAAGGTGCCCAGCAGCCAGCACTGGTCCCTGGCAGCCCAGAGCCAGCTGTGTGCTGGCTGCAGGCAGAGCAGGGAGAGCAGCAGCACAGGGAGGGGATTCTGCCCCTCTGCTCAGCCCTCCCCTGCAGCACTGCCTCCAGCTCTGGGAACCCAGCACATGGAGGACCTGAGGCTGCTGGAGAGGGTCCAGAGGAGGCCATGAGGGTGATCAGAGGCTGCAGAACCTCCCCTGTGGGGAAAGGTTGAGAAAGTTGTGCCTGCTCAGCCTGGAGAAGAGAAGGCTGCAGGGTGACCTCAGAGCTGCCTGGCAGTGCCTGAAGGGGCTGCAGGAGAGCTGGGGAGGGACTTTGGACAAGGGCTGGGAATGACAGGACGAGAGGGAATGGCTCTGAGCTGGGAGTGGGGAGAGGGAGAGTGGAGAGGAGGAAGAGATTGCTGATGGAGACCCTGGCACAGGTTGCCCAGGGAGGTTGTGGCTGCCCCTCCCTGGGGAGATCTTTCAGGCACAGAATCGTTTTGCTTGGAAGGGACCTTGAAGCTGACAGAGTCCAAGCCTTGCCCAGCAGTGCCAGGGCACCACCAAACCACCCTCAGCACCACAGCTCCACTGCTTTGCAACCCCTCCAGGGCTGGCACCTCCACCACTGCCTTGGGCAGCCTGGGCCAGGCCTTGGCAACCCTTCTGGGGGAGAATTTGTTCCTCGTGGCCAACCTGAACCTGCCTTGGGGCAAGCTGAGGTCTTGAGCCACCTTTCTGGGGGCAGAAGTTGGAGCTGTGCAGGTTGTGCTGCTCTGTGCAGGAGAGATCTGGGGGGGCACATCCCAGCCCTGGTCTGAGAGCAGAGCAGGCTGAGGGCAGCAGCTCCCTGATGCTTCTCAGGTGTTAGGTGGAGGGAGGAGATCTAAAAAGGAAACAAAAAGGAGGGGAAGAAAAAGCCAATCCTGAAGGGCAGCCTCCTGCTGGTGCTGCAGGCGCCCCTGGGAGCTGTCCCTCAGGCACTTCACTCCCAATCCCCTTCTCCCAGGGGGGAGAGAGCCCAGGTCAGGCCAAACCTGCTGCTTGGCTGCTCCATCAGCCTCCTTCTCCAAGAGGAGCAGGAGGCCCTGGCCCAAAGGCTCCCCTGGGGCTGTGTTCCTGCTCGTTTGGCCATCGATTCCTCCATTAAACAGGAGTCAGAGCTGCACCCAAGCAGGCACTGAGTGAAAAGCTTCATCAGTCAGCAGCCAGCAGGAAAGGGGAGGACAAAATCAATGCCTTTGTTTGGAAAGGAACCATCTGGGAGCAGAGCTTGGAGCAGGACCAGGCAGGACCTGCCCAAGGGTAGCAGCAAAGGAAAGAGATGTAGGAGCTGTGGGTTGGGTGAGGGAGCAGTGAGGTGCTGAGACCTGGCTGGAGGGCACAGCCCAGAGGGGTGTGGGCAGTGGGGCAGGGTCTAGGTGGAGGCCTGGGGCTTGTGGTGGTCCCCAGGGGTCAGGGCTGGGTCCAGTCTGGTTCGACATCTTCATCTCTGAGATGGATGAAGGCACAGAGAGGAGCCTCAGGCACTTTGCAGCTGGCACAGAAGTGGCAGCAGTGGCTGAGAGCCCTCAGGCTGTGCTGGCACCCAGGGAGCCCTGGGCAGGCTGCAGAGCTGGGGCAGAGCAACCTGAGGGAGGCCAAGCAGGGCAAGGGCAGGTCCTGGCCCTGGGCAGGAACAACCTCCTGCAGCAGCACAGCTGAGGGGGAGCTGCTGGGAAGCAGCTGCAAGGAGCAGGAGCTGGCAGTGCTGGGGGGCACAAGTGGGCAGGAGGCAGCAGTGTGGGCTGGGGGCCAAGGAGGCCAAAGGTGTGGTGGGGGGCATGGAGCAGAGTGTGGGCAGCAGGGCAAGGGAGGTTGTGCTGCCCTGTGCTGTGCCCTGCTGAGGCCACGTGTGCAGTGCTGGGCCCAGCTGTGTGGTGCCCAGGGGCAGAGGCAGGGCAGTGGTGCAGAGAGTGCAGTGGGGGCTGGGAAGCTGCTGAGGGGCCTGGAGCAGCTGTGTGAGGAGCAAAGGCTGAGAGCTCTTTAGTTGCTCTTTCACCCTTTCCTCTCCTCCCCAGCCTCCCCTCTGGCCCTTGGGCTGGGCAGCTCCAGGCCCAGGCCATGCAGGCTCAGGACCTTTGTGCTCCCTGGGAAGCCAGCAGGATGCAGCCCTGGGTCCCTGCAGCCTTCTGTGGTGGCTTTCCCCAGGGCCCAGCAGGGTTGCTGCCATCACAACTCCCCTGCCCCACACTGCAGCTCTCAGGCTGCTGAAGGATGCTGCAGGAGTGGGTCTGGCTCTGGGGGTCAGCTGCAGAGAGGGCACCTGAGAGCGGCAGGGGGGAAATGCCCTCTGAGCAGGGCAGCTGAGCTCAGGCAGAGGCTCTGCTTTTGGGAAGGCTGTGGCACAGGAGGGCAGACAAGGGCAGGCTGAGCTGGTACCCAGGAGGGGCTGAAGCTCCTCCATGTGCTGCTGCCTGATAAGAGGCTGCAGAGCAGCCCCAGCCCGGTGGCAGTGCTGGGCAGGCTGTGATTGATTGGGTTCCTGCACAGCAGCTGCTGCCAGCCTGCAGATAAGGCAGGGCACAGATCCCAGCCCAGCAGCCAGCCCTGCCTGCAGCCCTCCTGACCTGCTCAGCCTGGCTGAAGGGCAGCACAGCCACAGCCTCTGCAGCCTGGGCACACAGAGCCCTGCAGGCAGCCAGCCCCAGCTGGGGCCCCTCTTGAAGGGGCTTCTGAGTGGGACCCTCACCTGGGTAAGGACATGGAGAGGCTCCTGAGTGGGATCCCTCCCCTGGGTGAAGTCATGGAGGGGTTCCTGAGTGGGACCCTCCCCTGGGTGAGCTCAGGGAGGGGCTCAGCTTGCCCTTGCCATAGGAGGCTGCTCCCTGCCTGCTGGGGCAGCTGTTCAGCAGCAGTGAGGCTTCAGCAGAAGGAAAGCTGCAGCTCAGCAGCCAGTGAGGGTCATCTGCTGCCATCCTGCACCCAGGCATGGGGTCAGGACTGCAGGGGGAGGATCTGAGGTGTGAGAGTCACAGAGTGGTTGGAAGGGACCTTGCAGGCTCAGCCAGCCCAGCGCCTGCAGCCAGCAGGGACATCCCCAGCCAGAGCAGGCTGCTCCCAGCCCCACACACCCTGAGCCACAGTGGTGCCAGGCCTGGGGCAGCTCCCAGCCCTCTGGGCAGCCCCCCTCAGCTGGAGAGTGCCTGCCTTGGGTCCAGGCTGGGCAGCCAGGCCGGGGCAGCTGTGGTCTCTGACCCTCCAGAGCCCCACGCTGGGCTCCAGGGCGGCTCCAGCTCCAGCTGCTCTGCAGAGCCAGGGTGCTGAGGAGTGGCTCTGACAGATCTGGGCCATGGAGGGGATTTGCCTCTCTCTGAGGCCTTCATTTGTTACTTCTGATGGTGCCTGACACCCAGGAGGCTTCTGCTGGTACCCAGATCAAAGCTCTCCCCTCCCAGCTCACCCCTGCCTGCGCCGTCCCTGGCTCAGCCCTGCCACAAGCACTCTGCCTCCATCTCCCTGCTGGGCCTCCCTGGTGTGAGCTGCCCTGGATTCCTCCACAGCAGCAGCAAGGCCATGGATCTGAGCAGGAATAATCCCTGATGGAGGCTGGGAACAGCACTGCTCAACACAGCCTTCCAGCCAGAGCCCTCCTGGGAAGCAGACATCTCCAAGGGCTTCCAGCAGGAGCTGTTGCCCTGCCCTGGGCTGCTGGGGGCTGGAACCAAAGCAGAACCTCTAAATGTGCCCTGGTGGGCAGGAAGGCCAAGGGCAGCCTGGGCTGGCTCAGAAGGGCTGTGGTGAGTAGGGCAGAGAGGTTCTCCTGCCCTCTGCTCTGCCTGCTGAGGCCACAGCTGCAAGCCTGTGCCCAGCTCTGGGCCCCTCAGCTGCAGAAGCTGCTCAGGGAAGTGCTGCAGAGAGCCCAGCCCAGAGCCCCCAGGCTGCTGCAGGCAGTGAGCACCTCCTGTGGTGCCAGGCTGAGGGAGCTGGGGCCGGCAGCTGGCAGCAGAGCAGCCTGAGGGCTGCCCTCAGTGCTGTGCCAGAGATGTGCAGGGCAGTGTGGGCAGGATGCAGCCAGGCTCTGCCCAGGGGTGGCACAAGGGGCACTGGGGGCAAGCTGGGCCAGAGGAGGTGCCAGGGGAAGAGGAGGGCAAAGTTTGTCCCTGTGAGGGTGCTGGAGCCTGGAGCAGGCTGCCCAGAGAGGTTGTGGAGTCTCCTGCCCTGGAGCCTTCCCAGCCCCCCCTGGCTGTGTTCTGGGTGCCCTGCCCTGGGTGCCCTGCCCTGGGTGCCCTGCCCTGGCAGGGCCTTGCCCTGGGTGATCTCTTCAGGTCCCTTCCAACCCCTAAGGCTCTGAGTGAAGCCTCCAAGACTCAAACAGGGCTTTGGCAGCAGCTGTTGACATCACCCAGTCCTCAGCTTGGCTGAGGCCCTGGCCCAGTCCCTGCTGGGGCTCCCCTTCCCTTTCAGCTGGCAGTGCCCAAGTGTCTCACTCCTTGCAGGAGGAATATCTCCTGTGCCAATCAACCCCTGCCCAGCTCCTTCCCTGCACAGCAGCTGCTGCTGTTACCAGAGCTGGAAGGACTCTGCCAAAGCTCCTTTCCTCCTCCTGGAGGCAGCTTTGGAGTAAAACACTCCTCCCGTGGCAGCTCTGCTCCTGCTTCCTCCGAAGCAGAGATGCTGCCCCCCAAAGCCAGGAGAGCTGGGGAAGGGCTTTGGAATGAGGGCTGGGAGTGCCAGGAGGAGGGGGAATGGCTTTGAGCTGGGAGAGGGGAGAGGGAGAGTGGAGAGGAGGAAGAGATTGTTGAGAGGGAGGGTGGGGAGAGACTGGCACAGGTTGCCCAGGGAGGTTGTGGAGCACAGAAGCACTGAACACCTCCAGGGAGGGTGTGGAGCACAGAAGCACCCAATGGGATCAAAGATCCCATTGGGTGCTTCTGTGCTCCACATCCTCCCTGGAGGTGTTCCAGACCAGACTTCTGCTGCCTGAGGGCTGCTGGACCTGAGGATGCTGCTCTCAGCCTGATCCAGTTTGGTTCTCCCAGCCTGGAGGGGCAGGAGCTCATCCCATAGAACCATGGAACTGCTTTGGTTGGAAGAGACCTTTCAGACCATGGACTCCAACCACCACCAGGGCAGCACCAAACCAAGTCCCTCAGCACCACAGCTCCACTGCTTTCAAACCCTTCCAAGCATGAGAGCAGCCCTGCCCAGGCCTTGGCAACCCTTTGGGGGAAGAAATTGTTCCTCATGGCCAACCTAAATCTCCCTTGGGGCAATTTGAGGCCATTTCCTCTTGTTGTTGGGGAGCAAAGGAGACAGCACAGCAGGGAGCTGGGGGGTGGCAGACCCAGAGAGTGGTTTGGTTTGGGAAAGCTCTCTGGGGGCATCCAGGGACCAAAAAGCTCTCTGGGGGCATCCAGGGACCAAAAAGCTCTCAGGAGGCATCCAGGGACCAAAAAGCTCTCAGGGACCATGCAGGGACCAAAAAGCTCTCTGGGGGCATCCAGGGACCAAAAAGCTCTCTGGGGGCATCCAGTCCAACATCAGCCAGCACCACCATGGCCACCAAGCCATGGCCTCAGTTCTTGAACATCTCCAGGGCTGGGAACTCCACCACCTCCCTGGGCAGCCTGTGCCAATCCCTGACCACTCTGGCAGCAAAGGAATTGTTCCTCAGCTCGATCCTGGCACAGCTTCAGGCTGCTTCCTCTCCTGCTATCACCTGAGACTGGGCAGCAGAGCCCAACCCCAGCTGGCTGCAGGCTCCTGGCAGAGAGCTGCAGAGAGCAATGAGGTCTCCTCTCAGCCTCCTCTTCTCCACACTCAGCACCCACAGCTCCCTCAGCTGCCCCTCCCCAGGCCCTTCCCCACCTTTGCTGCCCTTCTCTGGCTCTGCTCCAGCTCCTCAATGTCCTTCTTGGTGTGAAGAGCCCAGAACTGAGCCCAGGATTCGAGGTAAAGTTGTTGCTAATCCATGAGTTTGCTGCCAAGCCAAGAGCTAAGCCTGGCAGCAGAGATGTCCTGCTCCAGAGTGCTGGCCCTGAGCTGAGCCCACCTGGAGCCAGCAGCTCTCAGCACATCCCTTGTGAGCAGAGATAAACCCTCAGGAGGAGAACCAAAGCGTTTGGGACACAGCAGCAGTTTGTTTCCCACCTGCTAGGGATGCAGAGGACCCCTCCCTGCTGCCAACCCACCCACCCACCCCCTCTGCCCAGACCCCCTTCCCCTTCTCTGCCACCCTCCAGCCAGGCCCAGGGAGGAGATGAACTCCTTAAACTTTCATCTCTCTTCCCCCCCCTGCTCCCTTCCTGCCTTTTGATTTATTTTTCAGCTGCCTTCCCCGGGGCTCTGCTGCTCCTGCAGCTGCTTCCCCTCCCCCTCGCTCTGCCCAGCTCCTTTCAGGGCACTTCTCAGCCAGTCCAGGCTCAGCTCCTCAGGGCCAGCAGAGCCCGAAGCAGGCTGGGCATGGAGGGACAGCAAAGAACCTCTTGGCCACATCTGCTCCTGCAGCTGCCCTGGGCGAGGACCCTGGGCCAGGTCTTTAAGAGCAGTCAGTATGGCACAGGCCATGCAGTCACCACCCCCTTGCCACCCTTCCCAGGGTGTGGAGGAGATGCAGGCAGTGTGCCAGCCCTGCAGGCAGCCTCCAAACGACCTGTCTGCCACCTCATGCCAACCTCAGCCAGGCCAGAGCCTGGCAGCACAGGGGTAGGGGGAGGGGGGGAGCTGAAAAGCTTTGAAGCGATGCCAAGGTTGGCATCGTGGTCCTGATGTGGGAGTGGCATGGACTGAGTCCAGCCTGTCCTGGTGCCAGGGTGGTGGAGGCTGGAAAAAGACCTTTCAGGTCATCCAGGGCACCACTGAATGGTGGAGCACAGAGAGGAGTCAGCAGCTCATTAGCTCCTCATTTGCTGAGCCTCATTAACCCCAAGCTGCTCGCCCAGGGCACACCCCAGCAGCCTTGCTGCATTAGGGGAGACTCAGCCTGGGGAAGAGAAGGCTGCAGGGAGGGTGGGGAGAGACTGGCACAGGTTGGGGGTGGTGAGACACTGGCACAGGTTTCCCAGGGAGGTTGTGGAGCACAGAAGCACCCAACGTGATCAAAGATCACGTTGGGTGCTTCTGTGCTCCACAACCTCCCTGAAGGTGCTCAGGACCAGGCTGAATGATGCCTCAAAACCGTGCTGGTGAGAGCTGTCCCTGCCCTTGGCACTGGATGAGCTTGAAGGTCCCTCCCAACCCATCCCATTCCATGGATCTATGATGGTTATCCCCTTTCTGGGACAGGACAGGATCACACTGGGGGGGGGGGGGTGCAAAAGGAGCCCCACAGAGGCTGCAGGTTGAAGCCTCCTTTCTTCACCAGCACCATGGCAGGGAGGGAAGCTGGAGTGGGAATGGGGCAGGGATTGGGATCTGCAGGGGGAAAGGCTCTGGGGCAGGGTTTGCACAGCAGCAGTTCCCCCCCAGCAGGCAGCTGTGTGCAGCTCAGGGCTGCAGCCACCCAGGGCAGGTTCCAGCAGTGTGTGGCCCTGGTGCTTGGGGCCACGGTTTGGTGCTGGGTCAGGGCTGGGCTGGGTGAGCTGGGAGGGCTCTCTCTGTGGTTCTGTGAGCATCTGGGGGTGGCTCTGTCCCGGGCAGGGGAGGTCTGACACAAACCCAGCAGGGAGCTGCTCCCAGGCACACCAAGGGGAGGGAAAAGCAGAGAGCATTAACTGGGAAGAAGTCCTGGGAGGGCTTTTGGCTTCCCCCAGCCCCCACTGCACTCTCTGCACCACTGCCCTGCCTCTGCCCCTGGGCACCACACAGCTGGGCCCAGCACTGCACACGTGGCCTCAGCAGGGCACAGCACAGGGCAGCACAACCTCCCTTGCCCTGCTGCCCACACTCTGCTCCATGCCCCCCACCACACCTTTGGCCTCCTTGGCCCCCAGCCCACACTGCTGCCTCCTGCCCACTTGTCCCCCAGGCTCTTGGCCCCCACCCTTTAGATCTTCTCAGACTGGCCCAGGCTGGAAGGGAGCTCAGAGACCTCCTCCAGCCTCCCACCGTGGCAGGGTCACCTCTCCAGACTCAGCCCTTCCTGGCAGGTGGAACCTCCTGGCTCCCACTCTGTGCCTCTTGCCCCTTGGGCTGGCACTGGACACTGCTGCCGAGAGCCTGGCCCCAGGCTCCTGCCCCTCACCCTTTGGCTGCTGCTGAGCACTGAGCAGATGCCCTCTGGCAAGCCCTGCACGGGCACTGCCTGACCACTCTCTGCAGTGTCTCAGGCTTCACCACCCTCACAGATGGCACTGGGTGGCAGAGGACCCTGAAAGGTCATCCAAGCAGCAGGGACAGCTCCAGCCGGGGCAGGCTGCCCACAGGCAGGCTGAGCTTCAACGAAGTCATCTGTAGTGACCTGAAGTGACCTCCGAGGCAGCTGCGGGGACCCTCCGGCTGCAGCTGAGCACTGAGCAGCTCTGCACTGCTGAGCTGCAGCAGCTGCTGGGCTGCTTTGAGGAGCTGATGTTAAGCAAAGAGGAGGAAGAGTCCCCAGGTGCCAGGCAGAGGCACCAGCACCGCAGGAATATTAAACATCTGCCCTCAGAAGTTGCTTCTTCTCATTCCAAGCTGCTCTGCAGAGCAGGGCCCCTGGGCTGGGCTATTTCCCTGCTCCACCAGATGGATTTCCAATGTTTTACAAGCTGAGGTCAGGTTCAATTAATGGCTTCAGTGAGGAGAAAAAGAAACCATCAGGAAATGTCTGTGTTGAGGTTTTCTTAAGCAGGAGGAAACCATCCAGCAGGGAGGGGCTGGGGAAAAAACCTCCTTTGTAGCTCAGCAGCCTCAGGATGGAGCAGAATTGGCCACACAGCTCCTGATGTCAGCACAGCTGGGGGGAGGTGAGGCTGAGAGCAGCCCTGCAGAGAAGGGCTTGGGGGTGCTGGGGGGGAGAGGCTGGGCAGGAGCCAGCAGTGGGCAGTGGCAGCAGAGAAGGCCAAGGGCAGCCTGGGCTGCATCCACAGCAGTGTGGGCAGAGCTGCAGAGAGGAGCTCCTGCCCCTCTGCTCTGCTCTGCTCTGCTCTGGGCAGAGCTCAGCTGCAGGGCTGGGGCCAGCCATGGGCACCTCAGCACCAGAGGGACATGGACCTGCTGCAGAGGCTCCAGAGGAGGCCACAGGGGTGATGAGAGGCTGGAGCAGCTCTGCTGTGGGCACAGGCCCACAACATCACACCAAGGTTGAGATTGAGGCACAGACCATCCTGGTGGGACACAGACCAGCCTTGATGGGCCATAGACCAGTGCTAGTGGGGCACAGACCACCCTGGTGGGGCACAGAGCATCCTGGTGGGGCAGAGAGCAGTCCTGGTGGGGCACAGAGCAACTCTGGCAGGGCACAGAGCAGCCCTGGTGGGGCAGAGAGCAGCCCTGGTGGGGCACAGAGCATCCTGGTGGGGCAGAGAGCAGCCCTGCTGGGGCACAGAGCAGCCCTGGTGGGGCACAGAGCAGCTCTGGTGGGGCAGAGAGCAGCCCTGGTGGGGCACAGAGCAGCTCTGGTGGGGCACAGAGCATCCTGGTGGGGCACAGAGCAGCCCTCGTGGGGCACAGAGCAGCCCTGGTGGGGCACAGAGCAGCCCTGGTGGGGCAGAGAGCAGTTCTGGTGGGGCACAGAGCAGCCCTGGTGGGGCACAGAGCAGTTCTGGTGGGGCACAGAGCAGCCCTGGTGGGGCACAGAGCAGCCCTGGTGGGGCACAGAGCTGCTCTGGTGGGGCACAGAGCAGCCCTGGTGGGGCACAGAGCAGCTCTGGTGGGGCACAGAGCAGCCCTGGTGGGGCACAGAGCAGCCCTGGTGAGGCACAGAGCAGCCCTGGTGGGGCACAGAGCAGCCCTCGTGGGGCACAGAGCAGCTCTGGTGGGGCACAGAGCAGCCCTGGTGGGGCACAGAGCAGCCCTGGTGAGGCACAGAGCAGTTCTGGTGGGGCACAGAGCATCCTGGTGGGGCACAGAGCAGCCTTGATGGGTCATAGACCAGTGCTAGTGGGACACAGAGCACCCTGGTGGGGCACAGAGCAGCCCTGGTGGGGCACAGAGCATCCTGGTGGGGCACAGAGCAGCTCTGGTGGAACCAGGAAGGTTGGTCTGGTGCCAGCACTTGACACTGCCTCCTCTGTTGCTGCTCCCTGCAGTGCCCCCAGACGACCCTGTGATTCTGGGGGGTCCCATCATCAGCCTGAGAGCAGGGGACCCCCTCAACCTGACCTGCCATGCAGACAACGCCAAGCCAGCAGCCTCCATCATCTGGATGAGGAGAGGAGAAGTCATCAACGGTGCCACCTACTCCAAGGTGAGGCAGGGAGGGGCTGGGCACCAAGGCTCTGCTCTTGCCCAGAGAGCTGCACCAGGGCTGGGCACTGCTCCTCACACAGCCCCTGCAGAGCTGAGCTGCTCACCCTGCAGCACCCCACAGCACCCCACAGCACCCCACAGCTCCTGGGCAGGGACAGCAGCCACGAGGGGCACCCAGCTGGGCTCTGCTGGGGGTGCCAAGGCTGAGCAGATGGAGCTGGTTAACCACTGCTGTGCCAGGCTGGATCTCCAGCATCCTCAGGTCCCCATGGTGCTGCCCAGCAGGCAGGTTGGTGACGGTCTGCCAGGGGCTGGGCAGCACAGGTGGCACAGGAAGCTTCCCACTGGCCTGGCAGAGGTGGCAGCAAGCTCAAGGAGCAGGCTGGTGATGGTGTGCCAGGGGCTGGGCAGCACAGGTGGCACAGGAAGCTCTTCCCTCTCCGTGCAAAGCTTTTCCCACCGCCGGCAGAGGGGCAGAGGTGGCAGCAGGTCCGAGGAGCAGGTTGCTGTGCCTGTGCCCTGCTGGTGCCACTCCTCTCACCGGAGCTGCCATGCCCAGCGCTAGGGAAGCAGGAGGGAAGGCAGTGCCCAGTGCCCGGGGGGCAGCAGCGGCTTTGCCCCCAGGCTGCCCCGAGGCGGATCCCAGCCCCAGGGCTGCTGCTGGGCAGCGCCGCTGGACGCAGCCTCCCCGGCGGGGGCAAAGAGCTGCCCGGGGGGGGAGCAGCCTCTGCTCACCTCCAGTTCTGCCCCCCCAGACGCTGCTCCGCGACGGGAAGAGGGAGAGCATCATGAGCACCCTCTTCATGGCCCCCTCCGACATCGAGAACGGGGAGAGCATCGTCTGCAGGGCCAGCAACAAAGCCCTGCCCGCCGGCAAGGAGACCTCGGTCACCATCGACATCCAGCGTGAGTGCAGCCCGGGGGGGCTGCGGGGGGCACGGCACGGCAGGGGTCCGGGGGGGACCCAAAGAGGTCATCCACCAGGGCCTGAGCCATCAGGGGGATGGAGCAGAGCTGGAGGGGAGGAGGAAGTTCTGCACCGTGAGAGTGGTGAGAGGCTGGAATGGGTTGCCCAGGGAGGGGGTTGAGGCCCCATGGCTGGAGGTGTTTGAGGCCAGGCTGGCTGAGGCTGTGTGCAGCCTGCTCTAGGGTAGGGTGTCCCTGGGCATGGCAGGGGTTTGCACTGCCTGCTCCTTGTGCTCCTTTCCAGCCCTGCCTGATTCTGTGGTTCTATGACTGGAGCAGCTCTGCTGTGGGGGCAGGATGAGGGAGCTGAGGGTGTGCAGCCTCAGGTGAGAGCAGCCCTGCAGAGAAGGCTTGGGGGTGCTGGGGGGGAGAGGCTGGGCAGGAGCCAGCAGTGGGCACTGGCAGCAGAGAAGGCCAAGGGCAGCCTGGGCTGCACCCACAGCAGTGTGGGCAGAGCTGCAGAGAGGAGCTCCTGCCCCTCTGCTCTGCTCTGCTCTGCTCTGGGCAGAGCTCAGCTGCAGGGCTGGGGCCAGCCATGGGCACCTCAGCTCCAGAGGGACATGGACCTGCTGCAGAGGCTCCAGAGGAGGCCACAGAGGTGATGAGAGGCTGGAGCAGCTCTGCTGTGGGCACAGGCTGGGGGAGCTGAGGCTGTGCAGCCTGGAGAGGAGAAGGCTGCAGGCAGAGCTCAGAGCTGCTGCCAGCCCTGCAGGGGCTCCAAGCAGGCTGCAGAGGGACTGTGGCCAAAGGGCTGCAGGGACAGCACCAGGGGCAGTGGTTTGGGAGCAGAGCAGAGCAGATTGAGGTTGGATGTGAGGAACAAGCTCTGCAGCAGGAGGCTGCTGGAAGCCTGCAACAGGTTGCCCAGGGAGGTGGTTGAGGCCCCAGGCCTGGAGATGTCCCAGGTGAGGCTGGGCAGGGCTGTGGGCAGCTCTGCAGGAGGGGGGCTGGGGGAGCTGTGGAGTCCCTTCCAGCCCATTCTGTGATTCCATGATGTTAGCAGCAAAGAAAGAGCTGAGTCACAAATCCCTGCCCTGCTGAGGAGGGTTTGAAGGAGGGGAAGGAGCTGGGAGAAGCCCTCCCAGAGCAGGGGCTGCAGTGGCAGCACTGAGTGACTCCAGCTGGCATCTCCTCTGCCAGCAGCCACATCAAAGCCAACCTCCTCTGGGGGATGCTCCCAACATTCCCAGGGGGATTAAAGCTCTGTTTCATAGTTTGATTGGCCATAAACTACTGATAGTGCCAGGGCCTGTGCCAGCCTGGGCAGCAGCAGGGGAGCTGCCAAGCCAAAGCCAAAGCTGCTCAATTAACACCCTTGGTTCTCATGGTGAGAAGGGACTCAGCTCTGCTTTGTCCTTCAGGAGGGAGGAGGAGAGAAGCCAAAAGTCAGGGGAGCAAGAGGTGAGCAAAAGGAGAGTCACAGCTCCACACTGAGGGGGTCACAGCTCCACACTGAGGGGGTCACAGCTCCATACTGGGGGGGTCACAGCTCCATACTGGGGGGTCCTGCTGCGCTGGTCCTTGTGTTGGGCTCTCTGCTGAGCTTCCCACTCTGCAGGGCAAAAGCCCAGAGCTGAAGAGCAACCTTCTGCACCCAGCTCCTCCTTGGGACAGGGTCAGCACAGCCTCCAGTGGCAGCCCAGGCTGGGGCTGAAGGGCTGAGAGCAGCCCTGGGGAGAAGGACTTGGGGGTGCTGGGGGTGCAGAGCTGGACAGGAGCCAGCACCGAGCGCTGCCAGCCCAGCCCCAGCCTGCCCTGGGCTGGTCCCCAGCAGGGTGGGCAGCAGGGGCAGGGAGGGGATTCTGCCCCTCTGCTGTGCCTGCTGAGACCCCCCTGCAGTGCTGGGGCAGCTCTGGAGCCCTCAGCACAGCACAGACAGGGACCTGCTGCAGCAGGGCCAGAGGAGGCCACAGCAGGGCTGGCAGGGCTCTGCTGGCAGCCCAGGCTGGCAGAGGTGGCCTTGGGCAGCCTGCAGCAGGGAAGGCTCCAGGGAGCCCTTCTGGTGGCCTTGCAGGGCTTGAAGCAAGCTGGGCACAGAGTGTGGAGCAGGAGCTGTTGGGCCAGGCCAAGGGGGGAGGGGTTGGAAGTGCAAGAGGGAGCTTGAGAGTGGAGAGAAGGGAGAAGTGTTTGGCACTGAGGGTGTGGAGAGCCTGTGCCAGGCTGCCCAGAGAGCTGGGAGCTGCCCCTGGCTGGCAGCACTGCAGGGCAGGGTGTGTGGGGCTGTGAGCAGCCTGCCCTGGCTGGGGGTGTCCCTGGGGGCTGCAGGGGGCTGTGCTGGGTGACCTTGAAGTGTCCCTTCCCACCCAAACCAGTCTGGGACTCTGATCTATTGGACGTATCCTGACTTTATCTGCAGCAGCTCCTAAGTCCCCAAGCAAGGGAAGGAGCTGGGGGCAGAGCTCTGAGCCACGAGGCAAGGGACGGTGCTGGGCAGGAGCTGCTTCCCAGCGGCTCAGGGAGCAGCTTGGCTGCTGCTGCCTACCCGTGGGAGGTGCCAGGATGCTGCCATCGCCTCCAGAGCCCAGGAGCTGTCCCTGGGCCCTTCTGCTGGAGCAGCTCATTTGTACTCCTGAGGCTTCCCAGCTCTGGGAAGCAGGTGAGGGGAAGCTGAAACCCTCTCTGATTTCCCTCTCCCCCCTCCAGCAGCAGGGAGGTGGCTGCCAGCTGCACGGAGCTGGGCTCTGCCTGGCGAGGGTGAGGTGGCACTGGAGAGGGCACTTCCCTGGCTGCCCTTCCCTCACCACCTCACACCAGGTCACTGCTGAGAAGTTCAACTTCCTTCCAGCAAGGATGATCCCAACAACCCCACAGGATGGACTGAGAGAGTCCCCAAGGCCAGCATGGGCGACTGGGAAGGGAGCTCTGGGGATGCCCCAGCCTAAGCCCTGCTCCAGCAGGGCACCCCCAGCAGCCTGCCCAGCAGCACAGTGCCAGGGGGGTTGGAAGCTCTCCACACAAGGACACTCCACAGCCTCTCTGGGCAGCCTGCTCCAGGCTCCAGCACCCTCACAACAAACAACTTTCTCCTCCTCTCCACAGGCAGCCTCCTGCCTGCCACTCTCTGCCCCTTGCCCCTTGGCCTGCCACTGTGTGCCTGCTGCATGCACTGCATCAGTGTCTCACCCTTGGCTGGAGCAGGGCCAGAGAAGGGCAGCAAAGGTGGGAAGGGTCTGGAGAAGAGGGCTGGGGAGGGGCAGCTGAGGGAGCTGGGGGTGCTGAGCGTGGAGCAGAGGAGGCTGAGAGGAGACCTCATTGCTCTCTGCAGCTCCCTGCCAGGAGCCTGCAGCCAGCTGGGGCTGGGCTCTGCTGCCAGGGAACAAGAGACAGGAGAGGAAATGGCCTCAGGCTGCCCCAGGGGAGGTTCAGGTTGGACATGAGGAGAAGCTTCAGTGGAAAGTGTTCTGAAGCCCTGGCCCAGGCTGCCCACAGAGGTGGTTGGGTGCCCACCCCTGGAGGGGCTCCCCAGAGGCAGAGCTGTGGTGCTGAGGGCCAGAGAAGGGTTGGGCTGGAGGCTCTGCAGGCACTGGCCCAAGCCAAGCAACTCTGAGTCTCTGGGAGCCTGCCAGGGCCCTTCCCAGGCAGGTGAAGGGTCCTCAGCCCCTCTGCCTCCTCTGCTCAGCACCACCTTTGCTTTCCAGGCTCAGCAGCCTGGCAGGGCTGAAGTGGTGCTCCTCACCCTGCCAGCACTCAGGGACTGCTCTCTCTCCACAGACCCCCCCCTGGTGAACCTGTCCGTGGAGCCACAGCCAGTGCTGGAGGACAACACTGTCAAGTTCCACTGCTCTGCCAAGGCCAACCCTGCTGTCACCCAGTACAGGTAAGGCACCTGTCCTGCCTGGCACACCACACACCTCACCCCAGCCCTCTGCTGGAGCTTCTCACCTCCCCCCCCCTGCAAAGTGGTGACCCACGAATGGGCAGCAGCTCTGGCAGGGGCTCCTGGTGGCTGCTGCAGTGCCTGCTGGTGCCCCTGCTGGTGCCCCTGCTGGTGCCAGGCCCTCCAGACAGAGGCTGTGCTGCCTGGGGCCAGCCAGAGCCCTGCTCAGAGCAGCTGGGCCCTGCTGTGCCATGCTCCTCCTGGGCCCCCCCTCACTCCCAGGCTCCCCCTGCTTGGTGCTGTCCTTGCACGTTGAGAGGCTCCTGCTGGCTCCACCCTCAGCCTCCTGCTGCCTTCTGCTGCGTGCAGCAAGCCCTGGGCCAGAGCTTTGGAGTGGGTGAGGTGCCTGGCACGGGGCTGGCAGTGCCATCTGTTTGGGGACAGGAGGAGCAGAGCATAGTGGTGGTGGAATGCCTGAGGTGGAGGAGCTGGAGCAAGCTCTTAGAGGAGCTGCACAGTTCAGCTCCAGCAGCTCCAGGCAACCCTTCAGCAGCATCCCCAAGCCCCTGGCACCAGCAGCACAGAGCTGAGCTCAGAAGGGGCCAGAGCAGAGGTGCCAGGGCCACGAAAATGACTGGGGGGGCTGGAGCAGCTCTGCTGTGGGCACAGGCTGGGGGAGCTGAGGCTGTGCAGCCTGGAGAGGAGAAGGCTGCAGGCAGAGCTCAGAGCTGCTGCCAGCCCTGCAGGGGCTCCAAGCAGGCTGCAGAGGGACTGTGGCCAAAGGGCTGCAGGGACAGCACCAGGGGCAATGGTTTGGGAGCAGAGCAGAGCAGATTGAGGTTGGATGTGAGGAACAAGCTCTGCAGCAGGAGGCTGCTGGAAGCCTGCAGCAGGTTGCCCAGGGAGGTGGTTGAGGCCCCAGGCCTGGAGATGTCCCAGGTGAGGCTGGGCAGGGCTGTGGGCAGCCTGCTCTGGTGGAGCTGTCTCTGCTGGCTGCAGGGGGGGGCTGGGGGAGCTGTGAGGTCCCTGCCAGCCCATTCTGTGAGTCTGTGTTGGGGGGCACAGGGAATGGTCTCCCCTAGTGGGACATTGCCCTCGCTGAGCAGGGTGATCATTGCCTCCTGGCATCTTCCAAGACCTGAGGCCACATCTCAAATCCTGGCTTCAGTTTTGGGCCACTGACTCCAAGGACACTGAGGAGCTGGAGCAGGGCCAGAGAAGGGCAGCAAAGGTGGGGAAGGGTCTGGAGAAGAGGGCTGGGGAGGGGCAGCTGAGGGAGCTGGGGGTGCTGAGCATGGAGCAGAGGAGGCTGAGAGGAGACCTCATTGCTCTCTGCAGCTCCCTGCCAGGAGCCTGCAGCCAGCTGGGGCTGGGCTCTGCTGCCAGGGAACAAGGGACAGGAGGAGAGGAAATTCCCAGGCAGATTTGCTGAGCCAGCACTGAGGGGACCTGAGGGGTGGGTGCCAGGGTGAAGGTGCCAGGCTCTGCTTGGTGGTGCCCAGTGGCAGGACAAGGAGCACCAGGCACATGTTGGCACCCAGGAGGTGCCACCTGGACATGAGAAACTTCTTTCTATGGAAGCTGGCAGGGCCTTGGAGCAGGCTGCCCAGGGAGGTTGTGCAGCTTCCTCTGGAGAGGCTTTCCAAAGCCACCTGGGTGTGCTGCTGGGTGCCCTGCCCTGGGGGTGCTGCCCTGGGTGCCCTGCCCTGGGTGTGCTGCTGGGTGCCCTGCCCTGGGTGTGCTGCCCTGGGGGTGCTGCCCTGGGTGTGCTGCCCTGGGGGTGCCCTGCCCTGGGTGTGCTGCTGGGTGCCCTGCCCTGGGTGCCCCTGCCCTGGCAGGGGGGTTGGGCTGGGTGGTGTCTGGAGGTCCCTTCCAGGTTCTGTGATTCCACAGCAGCCACTTCCATCCCTCCCCACCCCCAACCCTGGCTGCTCTTCCATTGCCACCCTGAGGCTCTGAGCTCTCTGCTTCTGCTGGCAGCCAGGAGGCACCTCCCGGGCAGGGCAGGGCAGGGCAGGGCTGGAGCAGCTCAGTGAGTCGCTGGCAGCAGCCCGGGGCAGTGCCTGGCTCCAGGCTCCGCAGAGGCATTCATTGGAGCAGCCAATTAGTGCCAGGGACACAAAGGGCTCTGCCTCCGTCTGGAGTGAGGAGGGAACAGCTGGGAAGGACCTGGGGGAAGATCCCTCCATTGGCCCTGGGGCAGCCACAGGCCAAAGAGGCACCCAAGGGTGGCCAGGGCTTGGCTGAGGCTCTGCTCCACGGGTGGGGACATGCAGCCTGCTCCCCAGCAAGAGGCTCCCACAGCAGCCCTGAGCCCCCAGCAGGGCTCCACGTTTGGTTTCCTCCTCCTTGCTGCCACCCTCGGGGTGCACAGCCAGGCCCAGGCACTGCTCCAGGGGGGGGCAGAGAGGGCTGAGAGCAGCCCTGAAGAAAGAGCATTGGGGGTGAGGGTACTGAGCAGCTGCCCAGGAGCCAGCGGTGCTGGGAGGGAGGGAGGAAGGACGGACGGACGGATGGAAGGATGGTAGGATGGAAGGAAGGAAGGAAGGGAGGGAGGGAGGAAGAGAGGGAGGAAGAGAGGGAGGAAGAGAGGGAGGAAGAGAGGGAGGAAGAGAGGGAGGAAGAGAGGGAAGAAGGAAGGAAAGAAGGAAGGAAGGAAGGAAGGAAGGAAGGAAGGAAGGAAGGAAGGAAGGAAGGAAGGAAGGAAGGAAGGAAGGAAGGAAGGAAGGAAGGAAGGAAGGAAGGAAGGAAGGAAGGAAGGAAGGGAGGGAGGGAGGGAGGGAGGTTGGTTCCAGCACTTGGCGTTTCTCACGCCTGAAGCCCCTCGCAGGCAGCTCCGCAGGAGCTTCCCCTGCGGCCGCTGCGCTGAGCAAACAGGAGGCAGCAGCTCTCAGCAGGGCTCCCCTCTGCCTAATGGCTCTGATTGAGGGGGGAGGATTCACCTCCCTTGCGACAGATCCCAGAGCTCCTCTCTGCCTCACAGCGGCAGATCACAGAATGGGTGGAACCGAAATTGCCAGGGCAGGGCACCCAGGGCAGGGCACCCAGGGCAGGGCACCCAGAACACAGCCAGGGGGGCTGGGAAGGCTCCAGGGCAGGAGACTCCACAACCTCTCTGGGCAGCCTGCTCCAGGCTCCAGCACCCTCACAGGGACAAACTTTGCCCTCCTCTTCCCCTGGCACCTCCTCTGGCCCAGCTTGGCCCCAGTGCCCCTTGTGCCCGCCCTGGGCAGAGCCTGGCTGCGTCCTGCTCACACTGCCCTGCACACCTCTGGCACAGCACTGAGGGCAGCCCTCAGGCTGCTCTGCTGCCAGCTGCCAGCCCCAGCTCCCTCAGCCTGGCACCACAGGAGGTGCTCACTGCCTGCAGCAGCCTGGGGGCTCTGGGCTGGGCTCTCTGCAGCACTTCCCTGAGCTGCTTCTGCAGCTGAGGGGCCCAGAGCTGGGCACAGGCTTGCAGCTGTGGCCTCAGCAGGCAGAGCAGAGGGCAGGAGAACCTCTCTGCCCTACTCACCACAGCCTTTCTGGCCAAGAGAGCCAATGGCAGCCTGGGCTGGCTCAGGAGCAGTGTGGGCAGCAGGACAAGGGAGGTTCTTGTGCCCCTGTGCTCAGCACTGCTCAGGCCACCCCTGCAGTGCTGTGTCCAGTTCTGGGCTCCTCCACTGCAGAGAGATGCTGAGGTGCTGGAAGGTGTTGAGAGAAGGGCAGCAAGGCTGGGGAGGGGCCTGGAGCACAGCCCTGGGAGGAGAGGCTGAGGGAGCTGGGGGGGTGCAGCCTGCAGCCTGCAGGGAGGCTGTAGCCAGGTGGGGTTGGGCTCTGCTGCCAGGCAGCCAGGGACAGAAGAAGGGGACACAGCCTCAAGCTGTACCAGGGCAGGTCTAGGCTGGATGTTGTTAGGAAGTTCCTGTCAGAGAGAGTGATTGGCACTGGAATGGGCTGCCCAGGGAGGTGGTGGAGTGGCTGTGGCTGGAGGTGTTGCAGCCAAGCCTGGCTGGGGCACTTAGTGCCATGGTCTGGTTGGTTGGGCAGGGCTGGGGGCTAGGTTGGACTGCAGGAGCTTGGAGCTCTCTGCCAGCCTGCCTGGTTCTATGACTCTATGACCCAGCCCAGGCTGCCCTTGGCCTTCCTGCCCACCAGGGCACATTGCTGGCTCAGGGGCATCCTTCTGCTCACCAGCACCCCCAGGGCCCTTTCCCCTACTCAGTCCCCAGCCAAGCCTCACGGTGCTGCTGAGCACAGAGCCACTCCCTCACTGCCCTTCCTTAGGGTGGTCAGGGAGAGGAAAGAAAATTCAAGAGGAGGTAAAAGTTCTCACACACCCCCAGCCCCCCCCAGCCCTGCCCCAAACCAACCTCTGCCCCCCAGAGATGGTTTTGCTGAGATCAAGGCAACCACTGGAAGGCTTTTGGTCCTCCTCCTGTATAATACATCACACGTGTGGGGGTTGATGCAGGCAGGAGGAGGAGGAGGGGGTGGAGGAGGAGGGAGGGGGGGGAGGAAGAGGAGGAGGGAGGAGGGGGAGGACCTGGGAGCAAACTGCTGTTGCTGGTGGCAGAGTGGAAAGTTACCACCAGAGCTCCTCCCCTGAGCTGGTACCCAAACTGGCAAGGCAGCAGGGAGCACTCGGCCTGGGTGGCACTGTCTGGGAGAGGCAAATGCCAGGACCCAAAGCTGGGAATGGGTAGGGTCAGGCTGGAGGTTAGGAAGGAGTTCTTCAGTGTGACAGAGCCTGGCACAGGGTGCCCAAGGGGGTGGTGGTGGAAGCCTTGTCCCTGGAGGTGTTTAAGGCCAGGCTGGAGGAGGCTGTGGACAGCCTGATCTGGTGTGAGGTGTCCCTGCCCATGGCAGGGGGTTGGAGCTGGATGGTCCTTGTGGTCCCTTCCAGCCCTGCCTGGTTCTGTGATTCTATAACCCCTGCCTGGGTGCCTCTGTCTGGGAGAAGCAAACTCCAGAGCCCCTCTGCCTGGGTGCCTCTGTCTGGGTGCCTCTGTCTGGGTGCCTCTGCCTGGGTGCCTCTGCCTGGGTGCCTCTTTCTGGGTGCCTCTGCCTGGGGCAGGCAAACTCCAGAGCCCCTCTGCTTGCAGCTCTCCTGGCAGCTGCTGCTGGGGGCTGGCATGGCCAGGGCAGGCTGCCCTCAGCTGCAGCCCTGCTCCCTCTGCTCCTTTCCTCAGCTGCAGCCTCCCCGCGGCTGGGGCCGAGGTGCTCTGCCCCCGGGCTGGCAGCCGCAGCTCGGTGACAAGGAGGATGCTGTCCCCAGGGGGCTGCGATGTCACCTGGGCTGTCCCCGGCTGGTGACAGCAGCAGCAAGAGGAGGGAGCAGAGCAGAGGGCTGGAGAGGTGCCAGAGGCAGGGGGTTGGCACGGGGCATGCGTGGCAGCAGCTCACTCATTCCCATCCTGCAGCAGCCTTCACCCAGCCACATGCCATGGCCCCTCCAGGGGGCTCAGAGCCACCTGGCCTGGGCTTTGTCTCACCTGCACCTGGCACCAGGTTCCCTTGGCAGCCCGAGGGCAGCTCAGCCCACCACAATCTGCCCCTCACCTCCCTGCTGCTGCCACTGCTCTGGAGAGGCTCAGAGGGCACCTGGGCTGCCTGGCACCACCCCCCAGGATGTGTCCCCAGGAGCTGAAAGCCCAAGAGGGCTCTCTGGTGTCCCAGTGCTGGTGGGGAAAGGCACAGAATCAGCCTGCTGTGGGCTGGGGGGGACCTGAAAGGTCATCTAGGCCAAGCCACCTCCTGGAGCAGGGTCACCCAGAGGAGGTGGCACAGGAGCAGGCCCAGGTGGGCTCCAGACGTGACCTCTGGAGGTCATCTACTCAGCACCCCCTGCTAGATCAGGGTCACCTGGAGCAGGTGGCACAGAAGCTGGCCCAGGTGGGCTCTAGAAGTGACCTCTGGAGGTCATCTACTCAGCACCCCCTGCTAGAGCAGGGTCACCTGGAGCAGGTGGCACAGGAGCAGGTCCAGGTGGGCTCTGAGGTCTCCAGGGAAGGAGACTGCACAACCTCTCTGGGCAGCCTGCTCCAGCAAAGCTGCTCCTCCACCTTCCTCTGGCAACTCACCTCCTGGTGAGCAATTCTGGGATGGGGAGAGGGGAATTTGGGCAGGGACCAACTCCTTGTGCTGCCAATGAGCAGGGAGGGAAGGGCAGGAGAGGCCCCAGCTGCCAGCAGCAGCAGGTGGCACTGATGGGAGGCAGCAGGAGTCAGGGCTACGTGGAGAGACTCCCAAGCAGGGCTCCTGCCTGCTGCCTTCAGATCTCTCTGCTTCCAGCCCTCTGCTGCTCTTTGATGGCTGGGCTGGGCTGGGCTCAGGGTTGGGTTTTTTCCCCCTTCTCACTGTTATTATTCATCACTGGAGGTAAGAAAGAGAATCTTTAAAGGGGCAGCAGAACATGGGAGAGTTGAATACTGCAGGAGGCCTTCAGCCCTGAGGGCTCCTCTGGTGGGGAGATGGAGCAGGCAGGGCAAGAGCACAGCCCTCAGTGTCCTGCTCCAGGCACCTCCATCCTCCAGTCCTGGGCTCAGTTCTGGGCCCTGAGTGCCAGGAGGACACTGAGGAGCTGGAGCAGGGCCAGAGAAGGGCAGCAAAGGTGGGGAAGGGTCTGGAGAAGAGGGCTGGGGAGGGGCAGCTGAGGGAGCTGGGGGTGCTGAGCGTGGAGCAGAGGAGGCTGAGAGGAGACCTCATTGCTCTCTGCAGCTCCCTGCCAGGAGCCTGCAGCCAGCTGGGGTTGGGCTCTGCTGCCAGGGAACAAGGGACAGGAGAGGAAATGGCCTCAAGGTGCCCCAAGGGAGGTTCAGGTTGGCCATGAGGAACAATTTCTTCCCCCAGAGGGTTGTCAAGGCCTGGCCCAGGCCACCCAGGGCAGAGCTGCAGTCCCCATCCCTGGAGGGGGTTTCAAAGCAGTGGAGCTGGGGTGCTGAGGGCCATGGCTGGGTGGAGCCCTGGCACTGCTGGGTGATGCCCTGGCACTGCTGGGTGCTGCCCTGACACTGCTGGGTGATGTCCTGGCACTGCTGGGTGCTGCCCTGGCAGTGCTGGGTGATGCCCTGGCACTGCTGGGTGCTGCCCTGGCACTGCTGGGTGATGCCCTGGCACTGCTGGGTGATGCCCTGGCATTGCCTGGCACTGCTGGGTGCTGCCCTGACACTGCTGGGTGCTGCCCTGGCACTGCCTGGCACTGCTGGGTCAGGGTTGGGCTCCATAATCTGGAAGGTCTCTTCCACCCAGGTCTGTTCTGTGTCTGTGCCTTTACCATTGCAGCCCCAGGCAGGAGCTCTCTCAGGCCACCCTCCAGCACCCACAGCAGTTCTGGGGGCTGCTGCATCTCCAGAGCAAGGTGTGGGGCAGACAGACAGACAGACAGAGGTGGGAGGGCACAGACACCCTCCCAAGCTGCTGCAAGGTGCCTGGCCCTGCCGTGGCTGAGCAGCCACGAGGGACAAGCGCAACCCTCCAGCGTGGGTGGGGGGCACAAGGCAGAAGGTCCAAGTGAGTCTGCAGCAGGAGCAGAGGTCAGGAGGAGCTGGGACCCTCCCGGGGGGTTCTGCACCATCTCTTCCCCACCCTGCAGCAGCAGGAGAGTTGCATTTGTGCAGCTCCAGCTTGGTGAAGGCTCAAGGAGCCTGCTCAGGTGGTGCTGCACACACAGGTTGTGATGCCCACAGCTTCCTTCCAGCCTCATCTGCATCCTCCTCAGCATCGCCCCAAGAGCTGGGTCCAAGGCAACCTGCTGAGGCTCAACAAGGGCAAGGCCCAGGTCCTGCAGCTGCTCAGGACAACCTCCAGTGGCAGCCCAGGCTGGGGCTGAAGGGCTGAGAGCAGCCCTGGGGAGAAGGACTTGGGGGTGCTGGGGGTGCAGAGCTGGACAGGAGCCAGCACCGAGCGCTGCCAGCCCAGCCCCAGCCTGCCCTGGGCTGGTCCCCAGCAGGGTGGGCAGCAGGGGCAGGGAGGGGATTCTGCCCCTCTGCTGTGCCTGCTGAGACCCCCCTGCAGTGCTGGGGCAGCTCTGGAGCCCTCAGCACAGCACAGACAGGGACCTGCTGCAGCAGGGCCAGAGGAGGCCACAGCAGTGCTGGCAGGGCTGTGCTGGCAGCCCAGGCTGGCAGAGGTGGCCTCGGGCAGCCTGCAGCAGGGAAGGCTCCAGGGAGCCCTTCTGGTGGCCTTGCAGGGCTTGAAGCAAGCTGGGCACAGAGTGTGGAGCAGGAGCTGTTGGGCCAGGCCAAGGGGGGAGGGGTTGGAAGTGCAAGAGGGAGCTTGAGAGTGGAGAGAAGGGAGAAGTGTTTGGCACTGAGGGTGTGGAGAGCCTGTGCCAGGCTGCCCAGAGAGCTGGGAGCTGCCCCTGGCTGGCAGCACTGCAGGGCAGGGTGTGTGGGGCTGTGAGCAGCCTGCCCTGGCTGGGGGTGTCCCTGGGGGCTGCAGGGGGCTGTGCTGGGTGACCCTTCCCACCCAAACCAGTCTGGGACTCTGATGTCTGAGGCTTGCCCTGACTTTATCCCTGGGAGGGGTCAGGATGAGCTCTGGGGGTCCCTTCCCACCCAAGCCCTTCCATGGCTCCATGCCCTCAGCAGCTCCAGGGGAGCACTCTCTGCCCTTGCAGCCATTCTGTGTTCCCCGAACCAGCTCCCTCCTTCAGTCCAGCTGGGCAGAAATGCTCACTCCCACCACCTGCAAGCTCCCCTTGGGCTTGCTGCCTTCCTCCCCCCTGCTCCCATCTGCTCCTCCTCCTCTGCAGCCGCAGGTGCTGTGTGCCCATCTGCTGCCGCTCCCCAGCTCAGAGGGGCTGGAGCAGGCAGAAGGGTCCTGGGGGAGCCACAGCAGCCACCAAATCTGGTTTGCAGATGGAGCCAAGGGTGGCTGGTACAGGGGGGGGTGGATGCAGAGCATGAGGAGCTCTGGAGCTACCAGCACAGGGACTTTGCCCTCACCAACCCTGGTCCTCTGCCAGGGTTTGTCTTTGTAGCTTCCTCCCAGACAAGTGAAGCTCTGCTCTGAAGGGGAAGTGAAAGCTGAGGGGAAGGAGAGCTCCAACGAGACCAAGGGCAGGGTCCTGTGTCTGGGTTGGGGCAATCCAAGGCACCAATAGAGGCTGGGCAGTGCCAGGCTTGAGAGCAGCCCTGGGCAAAAGGCCTTGGGGGTGCTGGTGGAGAAGCACAACCTGAGCCAGCAGTGGGCACCTGCAGCCCAGAGAGCAACCAGAGCCTGGGCTGCAGCAGGAGCAATGTGGGCAGAGGGCCAGGGAGGGGATTCTGCCCCTCTGCCCCCTCTGCTGAGACCCCACCTGGAGCACTGTGCCCAGCTCTGGAGCCCCTGGCACAGGAAAGGTCTGGAAGTGCTGGAAGGTGTCCAGACCATGACCATGAGGATGCTCAGAGGGCTGAGAGAGTTGGAGCTGTGCAGTCTGGAGAGGAGAAGGCTCCAAGCAGACCTCATTGTGGCCTTCCAGTGTGGTGAGAGACTGGCACAGGTTGAGGGTGGTGAGACCCTGACACAGGTTGAGGGTGGTGAGACCCTGGCACAGGTTGCCCAGGGAGTTGGTGGAGCACAGAAGCCCCCAATGTGATCAAAGATCACATTGGGGGCTTCTGTGCTCCACCACCTCCCTGGAGGTGGTCAGTGCCAGGCTGGATGTGGGCAACCTGACCTGGTGTGAGGTGCCCCTGCCCATGGCAGGGGGTTGGAGCTGGATGGTCCTTGAGGTCCCTTCCAGCCCTGGCAGTTGTGTGAGGCTAAGAAGAGAGGCAATGAACTCTTCAGGTGGCCTTGGTGAGGCTTCAGCCCCTTGTGGCAGCTCCTCTGGCAAGGTGGCAGCAGCTGGAGAGGGCTTTGAGAAGAAACCCACACGGAGTAAAAGGCAAAGCTGAGATATTCCTGCAGCTGGGAAGTGAGGCTGGAATGCCAAGGAACAGGGATGCAGAGCAGGAGGATGAGGCTGGAAGAGGATCAGAGAAGCAGGGGCTCAGGGTGCAGCTGAAGCATGGAGTTGTGGGGTCAGAGAATCAGAGAGGGGTGGAGGCATGGAATCATGGAATCACAGAGTCATGGAGTTATGGAATCATGGAGGCATGGAGTCATGGAATCATGGAGGCATGGAGTCATGGAATCACAAAGTCATGGAGTTATGGAATCATGGAGGCATGGAATCATGGAATCACAGAGTCATGGAGTTATGGAATCATGGAGGCATGGAACCATGGAATCATGGAGGCATGGAATCATGGAATCACAGAGTCATGGAGTTATGGAATCATGGAGGCATGGAACCATGGAATCATGGAGGCATGGAATCATGGAATCATAGAGTCATGGAATTATGGAATCATGGAGGCATGGAATCATGGAGGCATGGAATCATGGAATCACAGAGTCATGGAGTTATGGAATCATGGAGGCATGGAACCATGGAATCATGGAGGCATGGAGTCATGGAATCACAGAGTCGTGGAATTATGGAACCATAGAGTCATGGAGTCATGGAATCATGGAATCATAGAGTCATGGAGTTATGGAATCATGGAGTCATGGAACCCTGGAATCATGGAGGCATGGAATCATGGAATTATGGAAGCATAGAGGCATGGAGGCATGGAATCATGGAGTCATGGAGTCATGGAATTATGGAATCATGGAGGAATGGAATGATGGAACCATGGAACCATAGAGTCATGGAGTCATGGAATCATGGAACCATAGACTCATGGAGTTATGGAATTATGGAGGCATGGGATTATGGAATCATGGAGTCATGGAATCATAGAACCACAGAGGCATGGAATTATGGAATCATGGAACCATGGAACCATAGAAGGAAAGAGTCATGGAACTGTAGAATCAGAGTCATGGAATTATGGAATTATAGAGTCATGGAATTATGGAATCATAGAGTCGTGCAACCATAGAAAGAAAGAGTTATGGAACCAAAGAATTGGAGTCATGAAATTATGGAAGCATAGTCATGGAATCATGGAACCATAGCATCAAAGAGTCATGGAATTGTGGAATTATAGAATCAGGGAGTCACAGAAACATTGAATCATGGAATCATGGAGAGTGATCTGACCAAAGTCCATAAACACCTGAGGGCTGCAGAGAGCAATGAGGTCTCCTCTCAGCCTCCTCTGCTCCACGCTCAGCACCCCCAGCTCCCTCAGCTGCCCCTCCCCAGCCCTCTTCTCCAGACCCTTCCCCACCTTTGCTGCCCTTCTCTGGCCCTGCTCCAGCTCCTCAGTGTCCTCCTGGCACTCAGGGCCCACAGCTGAAGCCAGCACTCAAGGGGTGGCCTCAGCAGTGCCCAGCCCAGGGGCACAATCCCTGCCCTGCTCCTGCTGCCCACACCACTGCTGAGCCAGGCCAGGCTGCTGCTGCCCTTCTTGCCCACCTGGGCACCCCCTGGCTCCCCTTCAGCTGCTGCCACCCAGCACCCCCAGGGCCCTTCCTGCTGGGCACTTTCCAGCCACTCTGCCCCAGCCTGGAGCCTTCCTGTGCTTGCTGTGCCCCAAGAGCAGGATCAGCTCCAGCTCATCTCTCCACTGCCTACTGGCATCAGCCCCTGGTGGTGCCTGTTGCAGTGGTGCACTGCATCACTCCACTGATGGTCTGCACAGCTCTGCAACCACCTCTGAGTGCTGCCAGCTCTGGGTCAGTCACCTCAGTGACATCTCAACAGCGTGGTTTATTTCTGCCTCTGTGGCCAATTTGTGCTGATCACCCTGCTGAGAGCCAGGAAGCTTTGCTTGTTCACTCATCAAAGTCAACTGTGCCAGCTGGGAGAGAGAGTCCCAGAGCTCAGACTGGTAGGAATGGGAAGGCACCTCTGGAGTTCCTCCAGCCTCAACCCCCTGCTCCAGCAGGGCACCCCCAGCAGCTTGCCCAGCAGCACAGTGCCAGGGGGGTTGGAAGCTCTCCACACAAGGACACTCCACAGCCTCTCTGGGCAGCCTGCTCCAGGCTCCAGCACCCTCACAACAAACAACTTTCTCCTCCTCTCCACAGGCAGCCTCCTGCCTGCCACTCTCTGCCCCTTGCCCCTTGGCCTGCCACCATCACCACCATCATCACTGTCAGCACCATTATCACTATCACCATCTCCACCACCATCAATGCCAGCACCATTATCACTATCACCATCTCCACCACCATCAATGCCAGCACCGTTATCACTATCACCATCTCCACCACCATCACCATCACCACCATCATGACTGCCAGCAGCATTATCACCATCACCACCACTGCCACTATCACCACCATCATCACTGCCAGCACCATTACCACTATCACCATCACCACCACCATCACAATTACCACCACTACCATCACTGCCAGCAGCATTTATTACCACCACTGCCACCACCATCACCACAGTGATGCTCTTTCTTCCTCACCAGGTGGGCCAAGAAAGGCCAGGTCATAAAGGAGGCTTCTGGAGACTTCTATGAGACCATCGTGGACCACACCTTCTTCTCAGAGCCTGTCTCCTGCGAGGTCACCAACGCCCTGGGCAGCACAAACATCAGCAGGACAGTGGATGTCTACTGTGAGTACCCTGCTGGCTCCCTGCTGGCAGCTAGTGGCAGGGGGACATGGCTGGGGCTGGCAAGGGGCATGGTTGGCACCGACATGTCCAGGGTGACGAGGGCTTGAGGGGCTCCCCTGCAGCTCAGGCTTGGTGCTGGGACCCAGGATTTCCTCCTGCCTTCCAAGGGCACAGCTCAGGTGGTGGCTCTGGGGCAGGTGGTCCTGCTGAGCCAGCAGAGCTGATAGTAACTAATGGCAAGGGGGCATGGCAGGCACTGACATGTGATGAGGGCTTGGGGGGGTCCCCTGCAGCTCAGACTTGGTGCTGGGACCCAGGATTTCCTCCTGCCCTCTGAGTGCCCTGCTCAGGGTAGTGTTTCTGGGGCAGGTGGTCCTGCTGGGCCAGCAGAGCTGAGAACTGGCAAGATATTAACTGTGATTGTTAATATTAGTGACCAGGGGGGAAGACAAAAGAGAGAAACCTTATTTATTGCCATTAATGTCACCAGAGAAGCTCCTCTCAAGGCACAGGAGCAGAGCTCTGCTCTTGGCACGCAGGGACAGGAATTAAACAGTGAAGCAGCCCCCAGAAAGGCAAACAGCAGCCCAGGGAGCCCAGGGAGCTGCTGGGGTCACCAGCCCTGGGTGTGTTGCAAGGTCGTTTGGATACAGTGCTTGGGGACATGGTTTAGGAGGTACCTTGTAGAGCAGGGACCTGGGCTGGGCTTGGTGATCCTGAGGGGCTTTGCCCACTGGAACGCTGCTGGGATTCCGTGACTGTGGCAGCAACAGGGCACGAGCAGGGCACAAACCCTGTGAGGAGAGTGCTGTGTCCAGTTCTGGGCTCCTCCATTGCAGAGAGATGCTGAGGTGCTGGAAGGTGTTGAGAGAAGGGCAGCAAGGCTGGGGAGGGGCCTGGAGCACAGCCCTGTGAGGAGAGGCTGAGGGAGCTGGGGGGGTGCAGCCTGCAGCAGAGGAGGCTCAGGGCAGAGCTCATTGCTGCCTGCAGCTGCCTGCAGGGAGGCTGTAGCCAGGTGGGGTTGGGCTCTGCTGCCAGGCAGCCAGGGACAGAAGAAGGGGACAGAGGCTCAAGCTGTGCCAGGGCAGGTCTAGGCTGGATGTTGTTAGGAAGTTCCTGCCAGAGAGAGTGATTGGCACTGGAATGGGCTGCCCAGGGAGGTGGTTGAGTGCCCATCCCTGGAGGTGTTGAAGAGGAGGCTGCAGGAGGCGCTGGGTGCCAGGGTCAGCTGCTCAGAGGGTGCTGGGGACAGGTTGGGCTGCAGGAGCTCAGAGCTCTTCTCCAACCTGCCTCGTTCTGTAGTTGCGGCGCTTGGCCACTGGGGGGCGCTCCTCAGCCCCTCCCCGCCGCAGCTGCAGGTGGCCGCCAGCAGCCCCGGGAGGGAGCCTCCAGGCTGCGCCTGCCCAGGGCCGCTGATGGCTGCGCTGCCCCGGGGGGATGCAGCCCTTGGGGCGGGACGGGCAAGCAGGGGATGCAGCAGGCTGAGGCTTGGGGCTCTCTGAGCGGCTGCAGGAGGCTGCCGGTGCACAGGGCCAGGCTCAAGGAGCTGCAGCACCTCTGCCCCTGCAGCGTTTGGCACAGCAGCTGTGTGCTCTGCCTGCTAGGAGAGGCTTTTGTGCCTGCAGCCTCGGCCGCGGCTCCTCTCCGTCCGGGCAGGGCAGGGCAGGGCAGGGCAGGGCAGGGCTCCCCCTTTCAGCCAGGCAATCCTGACCAGCAGCAGGAGAGAGTTAAGGGAGAGACTCAACACTTTCGCCTGTGGCATCGATTGTGCCCGGCCATGGCCAGAGGCACAGGCAGTGCCTGTGTGTGCCACAGGGGCAGACCCACCTGCAGCTCCTGCACTTGGTGTGCCTGGACCTAGGTCACATCTCCTGCAGCTCCTGCACTTGGTGTGCCTGGAGCCAGGTCACATCTCCTGCAGCTCCTGCACTTGGTGTGCCTGGAGCCAGGTCACATCTCCTGCAGCTCCTGCACTTGGTGTGCCTGGAGCCAGGTCACATCTCCTGCAGCTCCTGCACTTGGTGTGCCTGGAGCCAGGTCACATCTCCTGCAGCTCCTGCACTTGGTGTGCCTGGAGCCAGGTCACATCTCCTGCAGCTGTCTTCCCTGGTCAGCAGTTAGGACCCCCAGCCCACGGTCTGGCTTGGTGCATGCTTGGGGCTTGTCCTTCCAGGACTATGACAGCTAATGGGAAGGGGGCACGGCTGGCAGTGCCACATCCAGGGTGCCCAGGGCTTGGTGGGCTCTCCTGCAGCTCTCTGCAGGCTTGGTGGTGGTGGTGAGATCCATGATTTCTGAGTGCTGCCCAGGAGGTGGCTCTGGGGTCACCCTGGGCTTGCAGCAGCGACTTCTGGCAGGCTCTCCTGTGCTCCAGAGCCTTACCTGGCTGTGACCCATAGCTGCCTCAAGACCTGCCTCTGCCTCCTGTGGCACAGTGACCTCTTGCTCTGGTTGGCACAGCCCACCCTGGGCCTAACCCTGCTCTCCCCTCTGCAGTTGGGCCCAGGATGGCCACAGAACCCCAGTCCCTGCTGGTTGACCTGGGCTCCGATGCTGTCTTCAACTGCGCCTGGACAGGGAACCCCTCGCTCACCATCGTCTGGATGAAGAGAGGCTCAGGCGTGGTAAGGAGCACTGCTGCCCGCTGCCAGGGGCACACCCGGGGTGGGAGCTGCTGCCAGGGGCACACCCGGGGTGGGAGCTGCTGCCAGGGGCACACCCGGGGTGAGAGCTGCTGCCAGCTGCTGCCCATGGAGCCAGGCCTGCCCCTGGGCCGGGAGGGCAAATGCTGCACCTAAGAGGCACTGCAGGCTGTGGGGCTGCAGGGCTGCTGCTGGTGTCTGCCTGCTCTCTCCTGCTGCTTCCTGCTCTCATCTTCAGCTTCCTGCTCTCATCTTCAGCTTCCTGCTCTCACCTTCAGCTTCCTGCTCTGATCTTCAACTTCCTGCTCTCATCTTCAGCTTCCTGCTCTCATCTTCAGCTTCCTGCTCTGATCTTCAACTTCCTGCTCTCACCTTCAGCTCCCTGCTCTCATCTTCAGCTTCCTGCTCTGATCTTCAGCTTCCTGCTCTCACCTTCCACATCCTGCTCTCACCTTCAGCTTCCTGCTCTGATCTTCCACTTCCTGCTCTCACCTTCAGCTCCCTGCTCTCACCTGCTGCTTCCTCCTCTCACCTGCTGCTTCCTGCTCTCACTTTCAGCTCCCTGCTCTCACCTGCTGCTTGCTGCTCTCACTTGCTGCTTCCTGCTCTCACCTTCCACTTCCTGCTCTCATCTTCAGCTTCCTGCTCTCCTGTTCCAGTCCCAGCTCTCAGGTTGTGCCTCCCTGCCTGGTTTTGCACTTCTGTGCCCCTCAGCAGCCCCTCCTGTCCCGCAGGTGCTGAGCAACGAGAACAGGCTGACGCTGAAGTCTGTGCGCCAGGAGGACGCCGGCAAATACGTCTGCAGAGCGGTGGTGCCGCGGGTGGGCGCGGGGGAGCGGGAGGTGACCCTCACCGTCAACGGTACCTGCACCTCCGCCGCCTGCCCGCGCCTGGGGCTGCCTTCTGTGCTCACAGCAGCACTGAATGGGGGGGGGTGGGAGGGGATCATTGACTCCAACCCCCCTGCCAGAGCAGGGTCACCTAGGGCAGGTCACACAGGAGTGTATCCAGGGGGGTTGGAAGCTCTCCACACAAGGACACTCCACAGCCTCTCTGGGCAGCCTGCTCCAGGCTCCAGCACCCTCACCACAAACAACTTTCTCCTCCTCTCCACAGGCAGCCTCCTGCCTGCCACTCTCTGCCCCTTGCCCCTTGGCCTGCCACTGCCCACCACTGCCAACAGCCTGGCCCCAGGCTCCTGCCCCCCACAGCTCCTTCAGCTCTTGCTGCTGAGCACTCAGCAGGTGCCCTCTGGGGCTGCTCTCCTGCAGCCTCTCAGCCCCAGGGCTCTCAGCCTTTGCTCCTCACACAGCTGCTCCAGGCCCCTCAGCAGCTTCCCAGCCCCCACTGCCCTCTCTGCACCACTGCCCTGCCTCTGCCCCTGGGCACCACACAGCTGGGCCCAGCACTGCACACGTGGCCTCAGCAGGGCACAGCACAGGGCAGCACAACCTCCCTTGCCCTGCTGCCCACACTCTGCTCCATGCCCCCCACCATACCTTTGGCCTTCCCATGGGTAACTCACATTCCCAAATCATTCCCTTGGATTTTTGCTTCCCAAGCAGATCCCACCCAGGGGTGGATCCAGGCTGGTTCTGCTCTGCAGAAGGAACAAGGATTTGCCTTTCTTCCTCCCGGAGATGAAAGGGTTAAAGCAGAGCAGCCCAAACATTCTGTGCCACTGCTGTGGTCCCTCTCTCCCAGCAGGGCTTTGCTGAGCAGGTTTGGAGCTGGCATCTTTAAAGCTGCAATGCATTTGTCTGGCAAAGCCCTCACAAGGTCAGAGAGCTGCGAGTGGAGTTTGGAGCCCACAGCAGCCTCATTGCTTGCTCCCAGCCCACCTGAGGATCCCTCTGAGAGCCACCAGGGCCTCCACCCAGCTCCTCCACCCAGCACTGTGTCAGGATAAGGTTTCTCACCCAAGCTGGGAAGCATTCCAGAGCTCTGGAGTTCGATGATGCACCTGGTCAGGACCTGGCAGTGGATTTCAGCCTAAGCATGGCTGGGAAGAGCAGGGCAGGCTGCAGAGAGGCACAGAGGGAAGGAATTTTTGCTCATCTATCACCTGGGTGACAAAGTGGCAGCCATCAGCCCCTGCTCGCTGCCACCGGGAGGAGAAAGTAAGCGGAGAAGCAGCAGAGGATCTCATTTGGAATGCAGATGGGAGCTGCCTCGTCCCTGGAACCATTCCAGGCCAGGTTGGATGGGACTGTGAGCAGCCTGCTCTAGGTGAAGATGTCCCTGCTGACTGCAGGGACTGAATGACCTCTAAAGGTCTTTCCCAAGCCAACCCACTCCATGATCCCCTAGTGCTGGAAAGGGAAGCCAAGGACAAGGCAGCAGCAGCAGCTCACTGCCATGCCTGCAGCTCAGGCTCCTTCCCTGGCTGCTGGGTTTCAGTGTGCCTAAAGGAGCTGGCAGAAAACAAAGCAGCCAATTAGCACAAGCAAAGTCCCTGCCCCTGTCCTGGCACCTGCCAGGCACCAGGCTTCAGCATCGAGAGAGGCTCTCAGCAGCTCAGGGCTGCATGGAGCATGTGGCACGGAAGAGCTCCTCTGGAGAGCTTGGGGCCAGCACTCAGCTTCTCACTTTGCAGAGGTGACAGGGGAGTAAAAGAAACTCAGGTGTGAGGTACAAAGCTCAGCTCTGGGCATCTTTAGCAGGGGGCTTGGACTGGATGGTCCTCAGAGGTCCCTTCCAACCCCCATCAGATCTCTCAGGGGCTGACTGCCTGCAGCATCCCATCCTGCAGCTGTGGAACTCACAGCTGGGATGGCTCTGGGAGAGGCATCAGAGACTGGGAGGTGACATCACAGCTGTTGGGCTCTGCACAGTGCCTGAAACTCACACCCTGGGCTCCTCCTCACTCCCAGAAGGACACTGAGGAGCTGGAGCAGGGCCAGAGAAGGGCAGCAAAGGTGGGGAAGGGTCTGGAGAAGAGGGCTGGGGAGGGGCAGCTGAGGGAGCTGGCCAGGGCTGTGTGTGCAGAGAGGGGCTGGCAGCCTGTGCCCAGCAGATGTGCTGCAGGAGCTGGTTAGTGGGCAGCAGGGTTCTGCCAGCCAGCATCACTGGGCAGGGCAGAGCTGGGCAGGGCAGAGCAGTGCTGGGCAGAGCAGAGCAGTGCTGGGCAGGGCAGAGCAGTGCTGGGCAGGGCAGAGCAGTGCTGGGCAGGGCAGGGCAGGGCAGAGCTGGGCAGGGCAGAGCTGGGCAGGGCAGGGCAGAGCTGGGCAGGGCAGAGCAGTGCTGGGCAGGGCAGGGCACAGCTGGGCAGGGCAAAGCAGAGCTGGGCAGGGCAGAGCAGTGCTGGGCAGGGCAGGGCAGAGCTGGGCAGGGCAGGGCAGAGCTGGGCAGGGCAGAGCAGAGCTGGGCAGGGCAGAGCAGTGCTGGGCAGGGCAGAGCAGAGCTGGGCAGGGCAGAGCAGTGCTGGGCAGGGCAGGGCACAGCTGGGCAGGGCAAAGCAGAGCTGGGCAGGGCAGAGCAGAGCTGGGCAGGGCAGAGCAGTGCTGGGCAGGGCAGAGCAGATCTGGGCAGGGCAGAGCAGGGCTGGGCAGGGCAAAGCAGAGCTGGGCAGGGCAGAGTAGGGCAGGGCTGGGCAGGGCAAAGCAGTGCTGGGCAGGGCAGAGTAGCAGAGGCAGGCAGTGAACCAGGAGCTGCTCGGTGCTAAGGGCCTTGAGCAGCCTGCAGATGCCTCTGGTGCTCCTGGCTGCTCACAGCCTGATGGAAGCTCCCAGCCTGCTGCTAGAAGCATCCCCAGAGCAGAATTGCCTCAGTGTGCTCTGTGGGGGATCAGCCAGAGTGGCAAGGGGCTCCTGAGCAGGGACTACCACCCCTGCCCATCCTGCCTGGCAAGGGGATGTTTGGCAGCAGGCCTGGGCTGCTGATTCAAGGGCTCCATTTGCCTGCCTCCAGCACTGCTTGATGGTGGAGACCCTGGAGTGGTCCCTTGCAACAGCAGGCAGCAGGAGCAAGGAAGGGCAGAGAGGAGAGGGAGCTGGCACAGCTGGGGCACACCAAGGTGCCAGGAGGCAGCAGTGTGGGCTGGGGGCCAAGGAGGCCAAAGGTATGGTGGGGGGCATGGAGCAGAATGTGGGCAGCAGGGCAAGAGAGGTTGTGCTGCCCTGTGCTGTGCCCTGCTGAGGCCACGTGTGCAGTGCTGGGCCCAGCTGTGTGGTGCCCAGGGGCAGAGGCAGGGCAGTGGTGCAGAGAGGGCAGTGGGGGCTGGGAAGCTGCTGAGGGGCCTGGAGCAGCTGTGTGAGGAGCAAAGGCTGAGAGCCCTGGGGCTGAGAGGCTGCAGGAGAGCAGCCCCAGAGGGCATCTGCTGAGTGCTCAGCAGCAAGAGCTGAAGGAGCTGTGGGGGGCAGGAGCCTGGGGCCAGGCTCTTGGCAGTGGTGGGCAGTGGCAGGCCAAGGGGCAAGGGGCAGAGAGTGGCAGGCAGGAGGCTGCCTGTGGAGAGGAGGAGAAAGTTGTTTGTTGTGAGGGTGCTGGAGCCTGGAGCAGGCTGCCCAGAGAGGCTGTGGAGTGTCCTTGTGTGGAGAGCTTCCAACCCCCCTGGCACTGTGCTGCTGGGCAAGCTGCTGGGGGTGCCCTGCTGGAGTAGGGCTTGGGCTGGGGCATCCCCAGAGGCCTCTCCAAAGCTGTGCCCATGCTGGGCTCTAACCAGCACTCTGCTGCCAAAGCAACTGCAGCACTGCTCAGGAGGAAGGTTCCAGATGGGTCCCAGCAGGCTGCAGAGTCCAGGTCCATCCTCTCCCAGCTCCCTGCTCCCCAAGCTGCTTGCTCTGTGTCAGCCTCCAAGACCTCCACACATAACTTGGCCTGGGGCTGCTCAAAACAACCCCAGCCCCTGGCTGCATCACCCACAGCCATGGCAACCTCCTCTGGAGGCTTCCTGCTGCCCATGGATGCTCCACAGCTGAGCTGTGCAGCTCTCAGCAGCAGCCAGAACCTGCTGGAGAATCCAACCCCCAGTGTGAGCAGGCTGCAGCTTGGTGCTGGTCTGGGCAAGGTCATCTCACAAATGGGCTCCAGCCAGGTGCTGGCAGCAGATGAGGACCCTTTGGCTGCAGCTCCTCACACAACGAGAAAACCCCCAAGGCCTTGGCATCTCTGCCACCTAACCCCCCCTGGGGACAGCAAAGCCTTTCAGTCATGTCTGGGACAGTTTCCTGCAGCCTCATCCAGCCCTGGAGCACTTCCAGGGTTTGGAAGTAGGAGACAACTGCTGAGAATGAGGGGAAATGACTTCGGGGATGAGCTTGGCCT